>NW_013669691.1:89813-98042 GCF_000517525.1 Limulus polyphemus
ATTAAGAGTAACAAATATTTTTATTTCTTACTTTTGAAGTTTATATGCCATGCTGTGTTGTAGCCTACAAAGTGCATAATTCTTCTCGTGATTCATGGCATCCGCACATTTTACTGACGTCACGATAGTACAAATTGTAAAGTTAAGCGTCCCTTATGTGACATCATTTCATTGTCTACTGACTGACTGACAGAAAACACACTACTTTATAGTGGTGCGAGTGGTTAAATCAGGTTATCCCTACAAATAGCTTTCGGCCCCCCTTTTTGTTTGTCTTGAAAATGCGCGCGTACTTCATTTCAACGGATGCAAAAAAAAAAAAAGGCGGATGTATATGTACTTTAGTAGACAATTTATACAACAACGTATTAAAAGCTTATCAAAGTTTTTAAAAAAGGTCTAACATTAGCTCATACAATAACATTATAAGGTTCTTTATTAAGAGCATTAAGTGCGGTAAAGTTTAGCCTTAACTAAACTAAATGAAAAATCATATACAAGTTGCACTGTTAATTTATCTATTTATCGAATATAGGCTGTACTTAATAAAGGCTTAGCTAATGACAAGAGGACTTGCAGGTTTCGGTGTCTGCAATTAGAATTCTTTTGTATTATTCTAAAAATACTGTATTTAAAGAAGTACTGTTGTTATAAATATACTAATTTGACCGCAAATTTTTTGCGGGTCTCTGCTAGTAGACACATATATATTAGGTCGTCAAGAAATTAATGTCGCGTTTTGGAACACTTTCCAAAAATAAAACGTACATCACATATAATAGTTAAACGAACCGCCTAAACGTCACGTTAGTGTAGCCTATATAATGTTTAAAGTTTAGTTTGTTTGCTTGATACGGATTTCGCGCAAAGTTACATGAGGGCTATCTACACTAGCAGTCCCTAATTTAGCAGTGTAAGATTAGAGGGAATGCAGCTTGTCATCACCACCCACCGCCAACTTTTAGGCTACTCTTTTATCAACGAATAGTGGGATTGACTGAAAGGGCGAGCATGTTTGGTGTGACGGATATTCGAACTCGCGACCCCAAGATTGCGAATCGGGCGCTCTAACCACCTGGCCATGCCGGGCCATGTAAAGTTTAGTATACTCTAATCCAATATAGTGATTGCACACGACGAGATACACATTCGGCATGTAATGCTGTTTGAATACAAGAAGGGAAACAACACCTCTGTAGCCACAAATAATATCAAAGAAGTTTATGGAAATGGTTTGAACGTTCGTAAGTGTCAACGATGGTTCATCAAATTACGTTCAGGTGACTTTAACCTTAAAAACTGTGATGACAGGAGCCGACATGTTGGAATTGATATTGATGCTCTGAAGACGGTTGTTGAGTCTAACCCAAGGCAACGCACTAGTGAAATTGCATGTATCTCATGGAACAATACGTAAACATCTAAGGAATATTGGAAAACTCCATAAAAAAAGGTGTTTGGGTGCCTCATGAACTCTCCGATGATTATCGTTTCCAATGTACGAACGTTGCTTCGTCTTTTCTGGCGCATAATGCGCGTTACCCATTTTGGACAAAATTGTTACCGGTGATGAAAAATGGATTCTCTATGCGAATATTAAACGCCAAAAACAATGGCTCAGTCCTAGACAAAAACCACTTCCGACATAAAAACCTGGATTCCATCCGCAGAATGTGATGCTTTGCATTTAGTGGGACATCAAAGGAGTAATTAATTTCGAATTCCTCAATCCACAGCGAACTGTCAATGCAGCGATCTATAGTCAGCAACTGGAACGTATAAATCAAGCCCTTCATCAGAAACGCCCTTCACTCGTTAACCGGAAAAGTGTTCTTCTCCACGACAATGCACGTCCACATATGGCACGTTTGACGGAACACAAGATTATGGAGTTGGGTTGGGAAGTTCTCCCCCCACCCACCATATTCTCCAGATATGGCACCATCAGATTACCATCTTTTTCGTTCGCTGCAACACCATATTAATGGGAAAACGTATGCAAATGTGGAAGGTGTTAAAGAGGACATTGACGTGTTTTTTGCTTCAAAGCCAAGTGATTTCTTTAATCATGGCATTAACAACCTGATTTTAAGATGGAAAAGCATCATCGATAAGAATGGAGACTATTTCATTTAATATATGTATTGTGTTGATATACAAGTTGTTAGGGTTTTTTTTTCATCTAAAAAAAAAGCGACATTAATTTATTGACGACCTGATATAAACTGGAAATATATGTTTAGTTTTTACTTCGTTCCTTTAACAATCTGATATACTTTATTTAAGGTAGATTCAAGAGCCAGACTAGGCTAAACACTGAAAGATGTATATATTTCGACAATTACTAGTATTATTCCAGTGAGTTATGTTGAGAAATGCTTCCTATGATTAGCTTTTTTCTTTTAAAGTACATTTGCAAATGACATGGTTGTTACCGTTCGGTAACATATTTAAGGCAATTTCTGTCTCCTGTACAATTTTCGAAACATATCATCTGAAAATGGATATCTGTGAAAACATACATATGTAAATTATACATTATTACAATTTAAAGGTGAAATTATGCTAAACTCAATGCCCCATTAATTTCTGTAATACTATTTTTTGGAGAGGATATGTTTTTGCAATTCCTTCACATTTTAGTCATAACACTGACTAAAAATAAGTTCTTAGAAATGTTTGAAGATACACACAATAAACACACGCAGGTAAAGACAGAAAGATATACTTGAATATATCTACAGGTTAATCTGTTTGTTTATTTGTTTGTGATGGATTTCGCGCAATCCAACACGAGGGCTATCTGCGCTAGCCATCCCTAATTGAGCAGTGTAAGACTAGAGGGAAGGCAGCTAATCATCACCACCCACCGCCAACTCTTGGGCTACTCTTTTACCAACGAATAGTGGGATTGATCGTCACTTTATAACGCCCCCACGCCTGAAAGGGCGAGCATGTTTGGTGTAAGGGGGATTCGAACCCGGAGACCCACAGATTGCGAGTCGAGCGCCCTAACCACCTGGCCATGCATTAATCTGTGACCTAATGAAATTCTTTTTCTTTGATCATCACATTGAAATTTATTAGTTACACTTTTGTATGTACTGAAATAGACTCATCAAACTTTGGAATAATAAGTATTTGTGTAAGCATGGCACAGCGAGCTTTCTATGAAATGGACCAGCCAAGAAATCAGAAAGTGAGATGGATATGACATTAATAGTCCTACAGATGTTTCCCTAGAAATGAAGTCGTTTTTTGGTATTTGATATGTGTAATACGAAAGTATTTAAGGTGTGTAGTAGTTTGAACAGTGAGCGTTTTCATCGTCGTATATTACCATATATGCAATTTTCAAACATATAGCATTTCAAAAAGTTTTTATCTTTCATTAAAGAGGCATGCCTTGTGACATCATACAATCTGGTAGAGAGCTTGTATCTCCCAGTCTTTGTCAAAACTATTAGTTACATGTTTGCAAGCATGTATATATATATAATAGGCCATTTACAAATTATGGAAACACGTGAAAATTAGTTAATGTTTCCCAACGAATATTCTGAATGGCTCTAAAATTACGGTGACGTAATAAACAGACATCTGTTTCGCATATATGAGCAAATTGTGCTGACTAAGCGTGTAAAATGCTTGTTGGCTACTTGGACAGCTGAAGGGTTTGTGACTACCCTTTTCAAGGAGAAATGTTTATATAACAAAATAGTTAAGCGGTGCAAAATCAAAAGACACAACATTTCGAAGATACGAGTCTTTACTATTCTCCCTGAAAGTGGAAAACTCACATAATACATTCAGATGACTTATTATCATTTCTGTAGTAACATTTATTGTATTTTTATAAGTTGTAGCCTTAAACTATTAATCAAGAGAATATTTTTAAGCTTTTCTCTTCATTCCCTTTTGTAAGACTCTTGAACGGGCTATGCTCAGCTATATTCACTAAGAATGCGATCACGAATACTTGATTTGTTATTGTCAGTAAACTTGCACATTATTTTATGCGTGTTTAGACTTAGAGATGTTTACTAGTTCATCCAATATAATATAGAATTCGATCCAGGTAATTTAAGTTCACATACTACATTAGAGGTTTTTGATATCGATATTCTATCTCTAAAAACACGTTGCAACCTATGTCTATGATTAAACAGAACTCTTAAATCAGGATCTGAGTGAGTTCTCTACCATTCCTTTTTAAAGTTTTTCACAATTATTATACGTTTATTAGTATGTCATATGGCAATACTATGGACATTTTTTTTTTTTGAACAGTCTACCCCAATTGTTTAGCTTACAAAATATTTTAATATTTTCGAATTCCTTTTGTAAATATCCATTAAGTAATTTTATAAACACGAGGAATCAGTACTTTAACCAAACCATTTTAGAACAAAACTTACATAAACTGTCAAAATTAAAATATAGGGTGTACGTTAAATGTGCTTTTGTAATACCCTTCACACTCAAAACTGTTGTTATTGTTGTATACTGGTGTATTTAAAAACGTGCACACCTACATTTCATCACAAATATATTATTTTAATTGCATTATTTAACCTTCATTGTATACCTTACTTGTTTTCAAATGACAAGCTTTCAAATGGTAAGGCAAAAAGATATTGAAATATCTGAATAAAGTATAACCCCCTCTAATTAAAAAGTTAAACACTGCTATATTTCCTTTGATTTTTGTCCTACAGTTCAAAAGGGTGAGTAGTATTTAGGTGGAAAGAGTAAAATGAAAAAGGTTTGCATGTTTGTTTAACAGTTTTCTGATGTGTTAAACTGCAACTTTGTTTATGGATTTTTCATCTCAAAATTATTATTACATTTTTTGATCCATTTATTATTTTCCCATTGCACTGCAGAAGCTATTTGGTATGACCAGTTAACTGTATATTTCTACATACAAAAGATTGAAAGTTAATAATTCAGTTGTATACGATTATAACCATCTGAGCAATATTTGTGCTTGAGATCATATTGATGGTGATTTTAAGGACTTTTATAATACTTTTAGGATACAAAAGCTATAAGAGTTCAACTAGGTGAAGTTTAATCTCAAGATTAATGTTTTCCTGATATTTACTACTTAAACATTACTACTTTAGACATTATTATTCACAAAACCTCTATGAGCTCTTGCCTAAAGTATTAAGAAGTTAATAGTTAATAATATAATAATTTTAAAATTTCAGAAGTATCCTGTTTAATTCTTTCTATACTCATACACAAATTTCTAAATAAATTTCAGCAGTTTAAATTTACCCGAAATAAAGAAGGTATGTATTATGCCAAAACAAGTATAGTTTTTTTTACCTAAAGGGTTCCATTAATGCAGGCAGTGACGTTAGCATGTCACAATATTAAATTATATTTGTGATACCTTAAATTATTACAAATGAAACAAATCTAAAAGTGTAAAAACAAATCCACATTGTGATACTACCACCAAAACACGACATGGTTAGGATTATGTAACTTCATACCTAAAGCACTATTCAACTTGCCATCAAACCCAGATCCATTCATTTGAAATGAAAAATGAGTAGCCAGATTCATTGTTCCAAATGATGGTTTTCAGTTGCATTTTATTCTACTTTTGATTCTGAATGCAGCATAAAAACTCCTTTCATTTAAGTATGAATTGTGGAGTGGTTGAATTTGTGTGGTCAGGATTAATTTCACATTTGCATTAAATATCCATTGATCTCCTCTTTCCTTACTGTGTCCTCCACTTTTAATTTGGGTGTGAGCTAGTAAACAGGCTAAAATATCTTAAACCTTATGCTACTAGAGCAGCATCCAGTAACAATTCCTTGAAGGTCATGACATCCAAGTTACTCGAAAGTATATGTTTCAGTGTCTGATGATTTTTATAAACTCTGTTTAGCAGAGCCTCATGTAACACACATCTAAACTCATTATATCTGGGTGCTTCACTAGTTGTGGCAGTGCTGATCCAGTAGGACTACTTTTGGAATGTAGTGAAATTCCATATCTCTCTGTTCTTACATACACAGAAAAGGTAGTCTTGTGCAAGTTCTTAATAATAAATATTAAAAACACGGTAATACCAAAAAACATCTTTAATATGGACATTTTAGAATTGCCTATATTGGTAAAACTACACGTCACCTACAAATACGTGCACACAAACACGTGAGAATTTCAACAAGAAGCGTCTTGTATCCTATTGCACAATGAGAATATAAACCACACCATACTTCTAGCAAACTTTAAAATTCTCGTCTCCGGAACCACAGATTACGAACTCTTTATCAAATAAAGCCTCTCCATTTTTAATGATCACCCAACACTAAATAATAACATCAACTCCTCCCTGTTGTCATTAATGTAATCAGTTCCGGATTCTAAGTGTTTTTATATTATATTTATTATTATTTTCAAGATACAGTGTTTATACTTGTAGCTAAGCTTTTTTCTATAATAGTTTCTCTTGATAATTCAATTTATCTTAATGATGTTATGTATTAAATCTGTTCTTTTAAAACTTACGATTAAATACGAAAATTCGCTCAATGCTAATGTTGTTTTTTAATAGTTCGAATATTACGAACTAACTTATTTTTGAAATATTAAAGCTGATGATGGAATTTAAGGAAATTTTGAAACGTCTGTATTAAAGATGATTTTTGGTATTACTGTGTTTTTAATATTTGTCATAAAACTTCGTTTTCCACCTGATGAATAAGTTTTCAATAACTACAGAAAAAAAACTAAATGGTATGGTACTTTTTCAAGTACAGTGTTTATTCAAACCTGCTTTTATAATTGAAACTTTCTGTTACTTTATACAAATATTGTTCCCATATTTTCTCACAAATTTGCTTGTTCTACTTATGCAAAAAAGGTGTAATTGTACTAATAGATCAGCATATTCTAAAATAATAGTGTTTATTTTCTAGCATAGCACACTGTGGTCTATCGAAATGAATATTTCATTTTTGTGGTAATGTAAACTGAAAGTACAACATGTACATTCTTCTACACAACATATTTTACCTATTTTCATACAGGTGTAGTACGAAGGCATTGTAGCCTTAGGGCTAAAGCAACTGCATCATGGGAAGAACCTGATTTTTCAAACTGCTTATCAGAAGAATTTTTAAAAATCTATGAACAGGTAAATGTTTTTATAATACAGTTGTTTCATTTGAGACAAGTATTAATATATTTTTAGTTTAAATTGTTGAACGTTAAAATAATATTATTGTAAGTGACATCATATTATTGTATATGTGTACTTATTGAAGCTGAAACAATGCTCTTCTATAAATTTAAAAATAAATTAGTTTTGTTTTTTGTTCCATTTTTTGTTTCAGGCAAACAGTCTTTCACTTAAAAGTAAAAATCATTAACACACGAAGTGTTCAGATTGAGTACGTCAGAAAGAACTAAAGATCACAGTTTGTAGGGATTTTATTAAGAATAGATAACATTTGTGTATAGTGTTACGTATTAGAATTTTAAATAGTCTGAAATTGAATTAATTGGTAAATTTAAATTTAGTAGTTAAATTATACTTTGGATTTAGCAGTTAAGTAAAAGCCGAAATATAGTCAGTTTACGATATTTGCCAACACGATTGATACACACTGTTTTTTGTTTTTTTAACACAAATACGTTTTAATATACACACAACAGTACAATTTTTCAATAATAATTATTACAAATAGTTATTACAAACAATGATTTATAAACAAAAGTTTCACAAACTTACAAGCAATATGAAGTCTTCCTTTTACTTTTAGTCTGAAACTTTTTCGATATCTTATCGAGGGTTTACGATGAGCGAGTTAATTATTAGGTACGATTCGTTTAACAAAAAAGTGAGATAGCTAGCCCTGTAGTTCTCGCTGATCATACGCCTATTAGAGATTGAGTTTCCACCGATGATGTTAGGTTATTTACCCTTAGGTACCGACCACACACGCTGAGCTCTCCACGATGAATTTATATAATGTTTTCCTAAATCCACTGAAGTTCAATAGTTTGTAATGTTAGAACTTTGTAAAGATTCCTGGTCAAATATCTGAAGCTTTCCGATTGATTAGCGTTATAACAATCACAGTTATAGCTTCCGAAGTTTATAGCACACTTATTACAAGGAACTAATAATAGACACTCTCCTTGGCTCGTCGCGTTGGTTGTATTTATAGCCGTGAGAAGGTTTTCTAGAAAATTCAG
>NW_013669692.1:0-1105 GCF_000517525.1 Limulus polyphemus
TAAATAACAGATCAAAAAGAACGAAAGAGGTAAAAAACCCTCGGCAGTAATTACTAGAATTAACTGAATTATTCATGGCATTTTAGATTAATTTATGAGAGTGTGAACGGCTCTTATATAATTAAGTATTCTGTAATATAGCGATTCCAAACTGAGTTATTATTGAGTTCGTCGTCATGGTGCTTTCCATGAGCTGGTATTGAGCTCGTCGCCATGGTGCTTTCCATGAGTTATTATTGAGCTGTCGTCATGGTGCTTTCCATGAGCTGGTATTGAGCTTGTCGCCATGGTGCTTTCCATTAACTATTATTGAGCTTGTCGCCATGGTGCTTTCCATTAACTATTATTGAGCTTGTCACCATGGTGCTTTCCATGAGCTGGTATTGAGCTTGTCGTATTTAAATCAGTGCTTAATGTGCTATTGAGTGTATTTGTTTTTTGTCGGGTAAAATAAGGGTTTAATAAATTCGGAAATGATAAGAATAAGTTCGCCCCCAGTATGAGTAACTTAAACCACATGACCTTATTTCCCCAATATGAGTAACGTAAATAACATGATCTTACTTCGTGGTAGGTTCTCTGGCTGTCACTTTTCCTGCCTTACTGACCCCCCCCCCCGACCTAGGTATATAACTGTACTATTAGACTGATCTCTACGCGAAGTTAACGATGTCCAGTCGACTCGCTAGACGCCCATTTTGATCAATGACCAATAATTGGTAATTCTAACCCTTGTTCTAACTTTTGACCTCACTGCACTTGCATTTTTTAGGTAGTTACGGCTAGGTGTTGTTAGTGAATTGAATACTTAACATTAATGACCTATAAGACTAGTGACCTTATAGTATTTGATTTTTCTGACTTCACACTATATGGTTATTCTGAAATTACAGTATTTAGTTTTTCTGGCTTCACTCCTCTATATGATTATTCTGACATTACAGTATTTAGTTTTTCTGGCTTCACTCTATATGATTATTCTGACCTTACAGTATTTAGTTTTTCTGGCTTCACTTTATATGATTATTCTGACCTTACAGTATTTATTTAGTTTTTCTGGCTTCGCACTATATGATTATTCTGACATTACAGTATTTAGTTTTTC
>NW_013669692.1:1775-6039 GCF_000517525.1 Limulus polyphemus
TGTTTTTTTTTGGCTTCGCACTATATGATTATTTTGACCTTACAGTATTTGTTTTTTTTCTGGCTTCGCACTATATGATTATTCTGACCTTACAGTATTTGTTTTTTTTTGGCTTCGCACTATATGATTATTTTGACCTTACAGTATTTAGGTTTTTTCTGGCTTCGCACTATATGATTATTTTGACCTTACAGTATTTGTTTTTTTTTACTGGCTTCGCACTATACGATTATTCTGACCTTACAGTATTTGTTGTTTTTTTTTTCTGGCTTCGCACTATACGATTATTTTGACCTTACAGTATTTGTTGTTGTTTTTTTTTTCTGGCTTCGCACTATACGATTATTTTGACCTTACAGTATTTGTTGTTTTTTTTTTTCTGGCTTCGCACTATACGATTATTTTGACCTTACAGTATTTTTGTTGTTTTTTTCTGGCTTCGCACTATACGATTATTTTGACCTTACAGTATTTGTTGTTTTTTTCTGGCTTCGCACTATATGATTATTTTGACCTTACAGTATTTAGGTTTTTTCTGGCTTCACTCTATATGATTATTTTGACCTTACAGTATTTGTTTTTTTTTTCTGGCTTCGCACTATATGATTATTCCTACTGTCTTGTTTGTATTGTTTTTGAAGGATTGATACTAGCCATCCTTACATTTACTTCCTTTTTGAAAAGTTTAGTCTTTGTTTGTTTATTGTATTGTATATATATATAGTTGGTTAGTTTTTAATTCTGTATTAAAATCACCCCCGTTGTCAGCTCACATGTAATATATATCTGTTAGGCAGTGTAAACCCTTCTACAGGCGCGTACCTACGGCTTTGGTGCGAAAACTGTAGGCGTATAAAATCGGACTGAAATATTGTATTCCATCCCTTGAAATAATTGTAACCCAGCTTTTATTTCGTACTAACGAAGACTTACTGGGCCGGTCGTGACCTATGGATAGCGTGCCCGACTGTAAATCACGGCTCGCGTCCCATTGCCGTAAAAACGTGCTCCGCTCGTATAATGTCGGTAAAATCCCGGTTAGATAAAAGTAGGAAAATGTGCGCTGTTGACCAGCTGCCTTCACTTTGATCTATCAGTTCAAAATTAGGGACGTAGATACCTATTGTTTACCTTTTAAATAAAATGGAAAATCTGCGGTGAGTTTTCTCTCTCTCTCTCCCGCTCAATTCAACTCACTTTTATAGATATGATAAATCACATTAATAAAACCTTGGCGTGCATTTTCAACAGTTGGAGCTGGACCTATCTTCATTAGGGTCAAACGAGTGGACACCAGGGGGGGTTATTATGCTTTAACAAACTCTTTATTTAATTTCGCCTGTTTCGTTATTTTTGTCTATGATTATTTTCGTACGCAATTTACTTGTTACTTGTCATGTCGAAGGGAATTTTACGACCATCAAGGCGCGCTTCGCGATTCTCACGTTTACAAGTTAACACTGAACAAAACAAACTGCGATCGCTTGTTAAGCCTACTTTTTGACGTTATCTTGTATCTTGACGTCTATTAAAGATTGGCGGTAATCCTTATCAGAAGTTTCGTGCGTATTACTTGCAACTTGTATAACTCTACAATTTTTATTACATTTACTGGAAGAGATAAAAGTCAGTTTTAAAACCTAATAATTGTTTATTCAATGTCACTTTTTTTTTGTTTTATTTGTAACGTTACATATCGAGAAGGTACGCACACACGCGGCCGTGCTGAGAACCGCCCTCGAACATATGGATTAGTTAACGTTCACCAACATATTTTCAACGCAACTCGCGATTGTTCGCTGTATCGCACCGTATCGCGATAGTTCGTAGTATCGCACGTTGTCTTTGTAACAGGGAAAAATAAAAAATAACGAGGGGTCTTGGGTAAAGGGAGTTAGATGGTGCTGGATGATATTTTATCTTAGTTTTTTTTAGTAGGTTTGCTTTGAGTTAGTATGCCCTTCTATAAAAAAAAAAGACATTTATAAAGTAATAAATGGAAATTAGCATAATACGTAAAAAGCTGCTATATTTTGTAGTTGCTACCCGTAAACACATAGACTTGTTATATTAAGCATAACATAGCATGCTAACTAGTGTTCGCGTGTTATTTTAACGTACTGATTCATCTTGATGTTTTGGTTAGCTTTTACCGTCTTGGAAGTTACCCGAAACGACCTGATGAATCAACTGTTGCTACCCACGAAGAAACTGTAACGCAAGTATACGGTGAGATGTAACCCCTAAGGAACCTCGTTTCATTTTTCACTAGGATTGTCTCAAAAATTAACTTTATTTAAATGAAAACGAAAAAACAAACAAAAAAACTCATAGTATTTATAAACCTTTTTTGCTGCTAAGCACAAAGCTATACTATTGGAAGTCGTTATAATGTACTAAAATATGCGTATTGTAACCAAAGTAATACGTGTACCAGTACGTTTCGCTCTCCTGTATAAAGTACATACATCAATTATAAAACAGCAGATAAATCTAGATTAATACCCATACGGGTGTATCGCGATTTGAAATCATTCCAACAGATGTGACGTTTCCAAATGAAAGAATAACAATAATCTTGGTAGGTCGGAGCACCAACGTGCTTTCTTCCGTGTGACGATAACCTAGAACGTAGAGGTTTTTCTAAAAGCTACATTTCATTTTGTTTTTGCTTCGGCAAACTAATATTTAATGCTATAAACATTATTACTAACAGCTAACTTCTCGACTTGTACAAGTTGACGTCTGTTAAATGGGCGTGTTTACTTGGAGACTCGTGGTAACGTCTAAAAGATCGATATATTTTTCTCTAAAATAGACCTAGTTAAAACGTGATGTTTTATTCCGAGAGATCTTGTTTTCCCAGTTAGAAAAACTCGATGTTGCTACAAACACAAACAGTTAGTTTGATGAAAAGCATAATTATTCTACTCACAAAATTATTATTATTATCTAGTGTAAAATAATGCGTTTCTGTACATTAACTATAGGGAAAACAGTGTAAAATAATGCGTTTCTGTACATTAACTATAGGGAAAACAGTGTAAAATAATGCGTTTCTGTACATTAACTATAGGGAAAACAGTGTAAAATAATGCGTTTCTGTACATTAACTATAGGGAAAACAGTGTAAAATAATGCGTTTCTGTACATTAACTATGGCCAATATTTTATAAGAAAAACTAACTTTTCAACCAACGACTTCCCATAATACCACATTTAAAATTAATGATTAGCGTAAAAGTCGTCTGGTCTTCCATCGTCTACTTCCAAGAAAGACATGCCTAAAATTATACACTTTGATAATAGAACCTATAATGGGCCCGCTAAGAAAATCGCGTTATAAAATACCGGGTGTCCATTGTCATTGTAAAATAGAATGCCCTTGTAACTTTATTCTTATGGATTAGGGCCGGGCGTGGCCTAGTAGTTAGCTTACCTAAATCGTGAAATTTAGGATTGATGGTTCGCGGGCCGTTCCTGTAAAAGATAAATTTGCACTCCGCATTTTGGGGGCCTTTAATGCATTATAAGAGTGACAGTAAAATTCCATTATTTGATCAACAGTAGCTTATGAATTGGCGGTGGGTGTTGTTGACTAACTACCTTCCCTTTAGTCTATCAGTTCAAAATTAAGGATGACTAGGCGCGGATAACTCTTTTGTAGCTTTATGAACTGAAAAAAGCAAGCAAACAAGCAAATATAATCTATATAAATATAATAGTACTGTCTGTTATCTGTTGCATGGTATCTTCTATATAAATATAATACTGTTGTATGGTATCTTCTATATAGATATAATAGTACTGTCTGTTGTATGGTATCTTCTATATAGATATAATAGTACTGTCTGTTGTATGGTATCTTCTATGTACATATAATAGTACTGTCTGTTGTATGACCAAGTAACTACTTCGCAGGGTATGGATGGATCTTCACCCAAGTTGGTATGGAGGTTCATTAAGTCCATGGGGGGTACATACGAATTTTCATTTTTGGATTTTGGGTTTTTTTACAATTACTTTTACCGTTTGTTGACTGACCTTCACCAAAGTTGTAACATGAAGGTTTGTTGGGTCCATGCGGATATACATACAGATTTACCGTTTGTTGATGGACCTTCACCAAAGTTGTAACATGAAGGTTTGTTGGGTCCATGCGGATATATACACCTGGAAAAAAGTTAAGCACCCCCGTGTTTTTTTCAAGTGACTCAGATTCGACGTTCTTGTGACTGATTATAAATTACCATTCAATCTAAAC
>NW_013669692.1:6944-8238 GCF_000517525.1 Limulus polyphemus
ATATACATGCAGATTTACCGTTTGTTGACGGACCTTCACCAAAGTTGAAACATGAAGGTTTGTTGGGTCCATGCGGATATACATGCAGATTTACCGTTTGTTGACGGACCTTCACCAAAGTTGTAACATGAAGGTTTGTTGGGTCCATGCGGATATACATACAGATTTACCGTTTTACATTTTATGTTCTGCAATTTTTATGACGATTTTGCGTTTTTTTGCCACTACTTCGACCCCTGTTGATGGATCTTCACCAAATTTGTCACGAAGGTTTGTTGGGCGTTTTTGTGTCTTTTTTTTCTTTAGATAAAAGCGAAGCGTGCGCGCGCGCATGCGCATTTTCGGAACAGAAAACAACTGAGTACTAATACCTTTGTTTTGACCCTTTGTTCTCCTGAAGAAGAATAGTCAACTATTGGAAAGCGCTCGAGTTTTGGGGCTTATTTTAAGTCTATTACACTTTATATGTGATTTTTTTTGTGCTAACTCTTTTATCAAAATTGAGTATTAATACAACAGACGAAGAAACAAATATTAATTATATGGTTAACAGTTGTTCCTGATTGGTCTATACAAAGGTGTATGTGACATTTAAAAGAGAGTGACGTGTATTATATGTAACCATCTTATCAATGATAAAGTTTTATTCTCCTATGTGAGAACCAGTAACGTGTAAGGTTTCACTTGCAATGTAAATTTTAACCCCCCCCCGGTCAAACTTCTATCTTCCTGTCAAAACTGCTATTAAAATAAGAGCTCATTAGGCTAGACAAATGAAGCAGACAGTTCAATGATATTTGATTTAGGATTCAAGCATTTAGGTTCTCCAGTCACGAACTCGGATATCACGTTTTTGCTACTTGCACGAACGCGGGCATGTGGTTAGCGTGCCGGATTGTAGAGCTCTTGTTCCTGGCTCGCGTCCCGTTACTTCAAAAAAAATTGGGGGCCTTTTAAAAGTGATAATCAAATCCCACTATTTTGTCTGACAACAGTTGTCCAAGAGTTGGCGGAGGGTGATTGATTTGACTAGCTGCCTTCACTTTAGTCTATCACTTAAAAATTAAGAGTGGCTAGCGCAGATAGCCCTCGAGTTGCTTTAAGCGGAATTAGTAAGCAAACAAACAAGCAACAAAAAAAAAACCAAAAACTATCAAACTTTTTTGAACAATCAAATCATCCCCTTGTGTATACATTTAACGTTGCACGAACTTACACCCGTACACAACTGCGTTCTACGAACTTACACCCGTACACAACTGCGTTCCACCAACTTACACCCGTACACAACTGC
>NW_013669692.1:9179-10148 GCF_000517525.1 Limulus polyphemus
CACACACACACACACACACACACACACACACACACACACACACACACACACACACACACACACACACACACACACACACACACACACACTCTAGGAAACGTTTTGAACAGTTGAAGGGCGACGAACCTGAAAATACGAAAAGCACTCTACCACTAGAACGGTAACATTTTATAGTTTATATCCTCGTATAAATTAAGATGTTGTTCCGTTTTGGTTTTTATAGTGTAAAACAAAACATATATAGTTCGAGTATATAGTAGATCCCGTATTGGCAGAAGTAAGACCCAAATTCCGTTGCGGGTACACCGTCCATCTAGTTTAATCTCAACTTTGCCGGCCTCATATGCTTAAAAAAATAAAAGACAAGTGTGAGAAGGTGGTTGCTCTATTTTCTAAATTTAGTTAAAAATTAAAAACCTTATGAAACTAAACTAAAAGGTTGGGCTTCGTGTAGTAATACTTTAATATCTTGGTTTTTATGTCCAAACATCATATTGGAGGGTGGAATGTTAAGGTTGGGCTTAGTGTAGTAATACTTTAATATCTTGGTTTTTATGTCCAAACATCATATTGGAGGGTGGAATGTCTCCCAAACATCATATTGGAGGGTGGAATGTCTCCCCAATTGATGTATAGTACTCTAATTACTATTTTTCTCAATAATTGATTTTAATTTTTAACAAGTAACATCTTACCACTTCTGGCTACAAATAGTGAAAGGTGGTAAAGATGTGGGATGTTGTGGGCTAGAGCACCCACATTTGCTCCTTTTTTTCCAACGTGTGAGGCCGACGAACTTGAAGTTAAACTAGATAAACGTGTAACCCCAACTTAAACTAGATAAACGTGTAACCCCAACTTAAACTGGATAAACGTGTAACCCCAATT
Source organism: Limulus polyphemus (assembly GCF_000517525.1). Classification (NCBI taxonomy): domain Eukaryota; kingdom Metazoa; phylum Arthropoda; class Merostomata; order Xiphosura; family Limulidae; genus Limulus; species Limulus polyphemus. The sequence goes on from NW_013669692.1 coordinate 10,068, forward strand.
TAAGCAGGATAAACGTGTAACCCCAACTTAAACTAGATAAACGTGTAACCCCAACTTAAACTGGATAAACGTGTAACCCAA
>NW_013669692.1:11068-27016 GCF_000517525.1 Limulus polyphemus
ATAAACGTGTAACCCCAATTTAAGCTGGATAAACGTGTAACCCCAACTTAAACTGGATAAACGTGTAACCCCAACTTAAACTGGATAAACGTGTAACCCCAACGCAATTTGAGTCTTACTTTCCACAATACCTGAAAAACCGAAACATGTTACATAATGACCCACAGTAGTTACCCCCCCCCCCCCATCACTTCAGACACACGCGTTGATTGGCTACCTCAGGGAGTGGTGAGAGAAAGGGTAGACACGATTACGTCATAGTTCTACAAAGTAGAACCAGAGAGGGTGTGTTGATAGGGGGCGCGTTGTAAGGCCGCCATGACAGGCAGACATGACGTCAGAGACAATGACGTCCACTAAGTAAATTAACATGTCTCAACATGGCTGGATTTAATACAGTCGGTATAAAACAGTAATTCATTAGTTCTATATTTAATCACACTTCCTGATCATTTATATGCTAATCATCTTAAAAAGGACGCTTACTTAGATCTCTAAATAATTTATAACTTATACTTTCACTAGTTTGTCTTTATGCTATCCATATAATTAGTTACTAAGAGTAACATAAAATTAGTGGCAAGAGTTATTTATATTAAACCCATTATTTTAACGATGATTTTACTATCCATAGGATTTTAACAAATCTGCTGTTATCCATTATTGGATGGTTCTATACTTCTGTAGGACAGCATGCAAGTTTCAACATGTCTCATCTTATTTTTCATTTGCTTGTGTTTCTACAGGATGAAAAACATCTAAACCTGAAATGTTGCACCCTTACTAAGTGGACCCTGAGGGCTTGCTCCTGGGTATTATTACTTATCTACGTGCTTGCGCTCATGTGCCTGCACATTTTTTTATGTGAAAAGCCACATAGAAAAGAAATGTGCATGCATACGTATCTTTTTATTGAGGCAAGTTAGCGAAAAACCACATAGAAAAGAAGTGGTTCCTTATATTACAAATACAAATCACAAACAGACACTCATCTGTGTGCGTGCGCATGTGGTGTCTGTGTATGTGTGACTGTCATAGCTCCAACATGAAAAACCTAGATATCTGATATTTTGCACCCATACTAAGTGGACCCTGAGGGTTTTCACCTGGGTGTCATTACTTATCTTATCCACATGCATGTACATCTTTTTAATGAGAAAAGCCAGCAAAATCCACATAGAAAAGAAGTTTCCTTATATTACAAATTATAGATATAAATCACAGACAGATATGCACATGTGTGCGTGTGTATCTTTTTAATGAGGCAATTTAGCCAAGAACCACATATAAAAGTAATGGTTCCTTGTATAACAACTTCTAATATAGAGAAAAGCCAGTGCATTTTGGCAACAATGCATTTCAAAAATGGCTTTTAGATCATGTTCATTAGCAATAAAAGTATAACCTAATATTGTTTTTAAGAGGCTATGTGCTGAAAGTACAAAATGAAATTTATAAACTACAAAATTGAAGACAAATATTTGTTGTTTTCTAACTTATACGCTCCGTTAATTAAAGAGGTTTGTTTTTTATTATTTATTTTTATTATTTAAGTATAAAATCGGAGGACAATTCAGAGGGAAGGTTACCTATATAAACAGGCCACATCCCGTAGAGGAACAACAAAAGTATATAGGTTATACTTTTATACTAAAATACACACACTGATATAGTGATCTAGAATAAATCAAATTAATAACCCGAGCGAAGCCTGGTAATTTCGCTAGTAGATAATATAGAATTAAGTATAATAGACAACTATTAAAAAATCCTGAATAAGAGAATGTGACAGGTGGGTGTGGCAAGAGTGGTCTGGTTCTCTATTTGATGGTTCTGTAACCAGACAAATTTGAAACCTATAAAAATTATGGTTTGTCTGAGCAATAACGATATTATAGTGAGTAATTTACGTTACATTTCGTACTTATTGGAGGGGTGGTGAATAAAATAGAGAAGAGGGGATGCCTACAGAAAATGTCACCTTTCTCACACTAGGAAAATTATATACTATATAAAACTTATATTGAAATATAGGTAATTAGCTACGATGTTATGCTATATTAATTGGTAAACATAAACAAAAAGTAGTTTAATAAAAGTTTGAAAATAAACCACTAAAACTTCGTGACAGGAGCAGTAAATAATGCCCGAGCAGATAGAGTTAAAGGTAGAAGCCAGAAACAAAAGTAAACGAAGAAATGTGAAATGTTTACGTTATATTGAAAGAGTTTTAACATGACACTTTCGAATGTATATATTTGTTGAAAAATCAGAAATTCAAAAATAGTTTTCAAAATGAAAGTTAGTTTGATTATGATCGATTCAGTTCTATTTTTAATATTTATGAGATCTACTGACACTTAAAAACTACATCAATATGTGAAAGGAATGAGGGTCCCAGCGTTTGAAGACAGTCTTGAAGTCTCATGCAAAAACTGTCCAGGTAAAATTTTAGACAAACACTGAAATAACCGAAGTTTCCCCACGTACAGACCTAAAGAAATCTTATGTTCAATCTACTAAACGTACGACGACTTTCTTAAGTTACGTCAGAGAGCATAAGTCTGTCGTCGATACTGGACGAGACCTCTTGCCAGTACCCGAGTTCGTAGTGTCAGGTGGAAATATACCAAAGTACGGTCAAAACACTATATCGGCCATTAATATTACATAATTTATTAAAGTACTTTACTTTAGATGCAGCATTTCCATTTTGTTTTTCTGACTGTTAAGTTCAATGACATACAAAGTATAGTGAAGATAACAGCATATTTTGATTGTAGACATATTGGATTTATCGTAAGAGAATTGAAAGATACAGAAATAAAATTTCTGGTTAATCTGTCAGTTTTGTAAAAACAAACGCGTTACTTGTTTTTCTCAAGTAGTAGTCATGTGACTAATGAAGATATGTAAAAGCATTAGTTGCAGTGTTTTACCATTAGGCGTCACTTCTTAGACAGTTACTTCGATCTGGGTTGTATACGTATAAAAAAAAAAAAAGTAACAGACAAACAGACATGGTTTACGAGTGTATACTTTGTGGTGAATATTTTCAAAATGTACAATCATCTTATCATCTATGTACAAAGCATTTTGGTGAATGTCCTATTTATTTTGTTTATAGAGATGTGTTTTATTTATGCAGTCATACGACTGAACATTTAAATATTCCCCAATGTTTCTGTGTGATACTTTACAAGTCTTTATTTGCATATATTAAAGATAGCATATTAGGGTATGATGAAACACATTAGTTTTATGTTGTAGGGGAATGGTAATTTGAAGGTCAAGATCTAATGTTCAGCATGACGGGGGACAGTCGATTTATTTACGGATTTCAGGTGAATGATATATTTTGTATAGTTTCTAAAATAATGAAACTGATTTCTGTGGAGAATTCCCCTTGTGTTTCATTTATGCTGATTTATTCTATTTGACTAATAGCATGCTAGAACAAGTATATATCGCAGGTATTATTATGGTAACAAGAGGAAATATCTGTTTTGAAATAGTCGAAGAATAATCAGTTGATTTATAACTAAAGGTTCTTTTACGATATTGATTGTCAACTTTTTTTCGGTTCATTTGTGAAACACGTATTTAATGCTTTGTTAAACCAACAAATTTAAATTTTTGCACTGATTTTTAGGTGAAAAGGATAATACAAGTTACCATAACATTTTTTTTTCAAAAATCTATGTCAGTTTTGAAAAATTACATTTTCTGAGTATGAAACATCAATGAACATGTATAACATGATTGGAAGCTTGTTAATATTTAAATAAAAATTGGACTGTTTGTTGTAGACTGGTGTGTTTGAACCTGGAAACAGTTAACTCTGTCACCATTGGAGTACATAATTTGTTGTATTGTATAATGAAATAATAAGTCTCATTCCTCATGTTGACATAGTTTTTAAGTTTAAGTAAATATCATAAATATTAAAAGTTGAACTGAATCGATCATAGTCAAGCTAACTTTCATTTTGAAAAATATTTTAAGCTATCTTTTCCAACTTACCCAGCCTGAACTTTTGACGGATGTCGAGTACAGTTTAATCTTACTGATGAGAGTATATTGTTATGTATCTGCTTGTTTCCGGTAGAAATTCTTTCGGGTGATCTTCAGTGATACAAGACCTTTCTTGATTAAACCAGTTTATTTTCCTCATACAAACTTGTAGTACACAGTAGTTCCACAATCGGTACGTTTCTCGTCACTTTAAAGTTAACAACTTTTATGATACACGCTATAAATCACAGCGATTCACAATTTCGATGACTTCGCTCTCGAGGAGTGCAAAACACACACTTTACGGCTCACTAGCTCGAAACTAACAGAATAATAAATTACACGGAACTCAAAGTAACTACTACTCTCTCTTCATTCATTCCCGCTGGCTTTCTCTGCCAGGCTTATATACTAAAGAGGGCATCTCAAGCACTTCCCCAATCATCCGAGAAACTCAACCAGCAGTGGCACGTGACTTCCGCTGTTGTAACAATATGAAACGTTTTATGTTGTAAAGTATGGTTGAAATACTATAATTACAGTATATCATATATAAACTAAGTTCATTCATGTTATTGATTACCTAATAAGTCTAATTGTTTTTTCGTATAATGGAATTTCTGATTTTTCAACAAATATATACATTCGAAAGTCTCATGTTTAAACTTTTTCAATATAATGTAAACATATTTCAAATTTCTTTAACTTTTGTTTCTGGGTTGTACATTTAATCGTTTCGTCATCTCGACTGTTTTGAAGACTGAACGGCCTTAGGCTTAACACGTTACAATGAGAAAGTTCGTTTATAAGATGCACTTTAAAACTGTAAAATTTTATGATTTTATTTGTTTGGTATGTTTTTTATACTTCAAGTGAATATTCTATAGAAAATTGTAAGTTTTGCTATCTTAAGTATTTTCTATGATACTGAAGTGATTGGTTAAACAATAAGATGTGACGACCTCCTAACACTGTCTTAATGTTAAACAGTATTAAAGTTTTATGAAATTTTAATAATCAAGGGAATGGATGGATAAACAGTAAGTCATTCATTTATTATTTTTAGTTGTAGCAAAATGACGAGAAAGTATGTAAAGTAATTTTTTAGTTATAATAACTGCCTCATTAAAGTAATGGATAATATGTATGTTATAATAATTGTATCATTGAAATAAGAGTTTTTGCACCCTTTTCATGACAATAAATGTAAAAAGTGTGCTTAAACATAGAAACTATAATCAGTATAAGTTAAACATGTACAAAATCATACAAACGAGATTGGCTGTCTTTTTCAATATTTATAGAAACATTAGGCATGGTAAAAACTTTCCAGCAGTAAGTTAATTGTGTTAGTAACATTAGCGTCCTACAGAAACACAAGCAAATAAAAGATAAGATGAGACATGTTGAAACCTGCATGCTGTCCTATGGAAGTATAGAAACACCTTTGTAAAACATACACAATTAAATGCACGTTGATATCTGTATACGAGCCTTTAAGCCCCCCAGTAGCACAGCGGTACGTCTCCGGACTTACAACGCTAGAAACCGGGTTTCGATACCCGTGGTGGGCAGAGCACAGATAGCCCTTGCGTAGCTTTGTGCATAATTAAAAACAAAAACAAAAAAAACGAGCCTTTAACATTTCCTACCTTTGTAAAACACATGTAATACAAATAAATATATAAATGGAAACAAAACAAACATAAGTTGTGATCTCATTCAAATAATGGATAACTGCAGATTTGTCAAAATCCTACGGACAGTAAGATTGTCATTACAATAATAATTTTAATATAATTAAGTCTAACCAATGATTATATGTTACTCTTGGTAACTAATTATATGGATAACATAAAGACAAACTAGTGAAAGTGTAAGTTTTAAATTATTTAGAGATTTAAATAAATGTCCTTTTTAGGACTATTAACATATACATGATCAGGAAGTATGATTAAATATAGAACTAATGAATTGCTGTTTTATACTGACTGTATTAAATCTAGCCATGTACAGACATGTTGATCCACTTTGTGGACTTCATTATCTCTTATGCCATGTCCGCCTGTCATGGCAGCCTTACAACGCGCCACTGTCAACATATCTTCTCCGATGACATCATTGAATGGTGCCCTCTGATTCCACTTCATAGAACTATGATGTAATTGTCTCTTGTGACATCAGCGTCTCTACCCCTTCTCCCTCCCCTCTCTGTGGCAGCCAATCAGCACATGTGTCTGAAGTGAAGAGATAGCTACTCCCCACCCTATGTTTTCTGGATGCGTTACCCCCTCCCCCCCAGAAAATTAATTCATTTATATTCAATCAAAGGCTTGGACATGCTGTGTCAATGTTATCCTTTTATTTAATGTATATCGTTGCAAAAAATATTATAGCTTATTTGAATATTTATATATATAATTATTCAAATAAGCTATAATATTTTTTTGCAATGATATACATTACATGAAAGGATATTTGGCGCATTTTTTAAAGAAATTGTCTTTTGTCCAAGATAATAATTTATTCTGGATTAAAACTTTGAAGCTGTGTATAAGTCATCGATATGTTGCTAAAATGACTTTCAGTAAACGAAATGCTCGAGCGAAGGCGGAACTAAACCATTAGTATGTTGTGTTACATACAGTTTTTTAAATATCCGTATTGGATTCTGACTTTAATAAATGCTTATTAATTATATTGCATGATATTTAGGAAGGTATCATTTTTGATATAAAAAAAACAACTTTGGAACTCTTCAGAATTGAATCTACTTGGAGTTATGTTTGTTTTAGTGTTTTAGCACGAAACTACACAAGGGCTATCTGCAAATGGCCATTCCTAACACTCGGTTATGATTGGACACTTTTAAATGTGAGCACGTTCTTAACACTCGTTTATGATTGGACAGTTTTGAATGTGAGCACGCTCTTAACACTCGTTTATGATTGGACAGTTTTAACTGTTTGTCATGCTTTTAACATTCTCATTCTGTTATGATTGGACAGTTATAAATACGGGTATTGCTTTTTATCATTTGTGGAACAACTACTAGTCTAATGACTTTTCAATGATTTTATATATTTTTCTTTTTGGAATTTTCAGAAAAACGGGAGAGAGTTTGTGATATCCAATTTAAAATATCAATATTTGCCAGGCCTAATAACTGTACAAAACTGATAGTTTCGTTCTTTGACATTAAAAATGTTCAAACAAAACTTGTTTCTTCTCCTAACACAAAGCTTCATGTTATTATTTCTGAATTACCTTTTTAAGGATATTCAATCTTATCAGAATTACCCATACTGAACAGGTTATTATCGATAATTAAATACTGAACCTTAGTAGGGTTCAAACCCGTGTTTTCGTTCTTAAGCAAGTTGATCAACCATTCATCAACTAAGTAATCGGACTTATGTTTTGTTTCAGACCTCCTTTTTGGTTTTATAAAATATATTAATCGCTGATTGGTTAACTTCTCTAGGTGACTATGGCAGATCGGTCAGCGGCTGAAAGAGCAGTGAAAGATGCCAACCCAATTATTGATGGTAGGAAAGCCAACGTTAATCTAGCATACTTGGGGGCCAAACCAAGAGGAAACACAGTTAATGGTAACGTATATATATGGTTAAGTGTATAGAACCTTTTATCGTTAGGTTTCCCTACTACGCTTTCAAACACTTGCCGCTTTCACGTCAGTCTGTCCTCCTCCGTACTTTTTCCAATAATTCAATGTCCTTTCTGAAGTAAGAAGCCCAAGACTGAACACAGTATTTCTGTAGGTAAAACCTAAAATCTTATTTTCACTTCCTCTAGCAATAGCACATTGCCTGGATGGCTCAAGAAACAGATGAACCAGAACACCACTATATTTTTCTTCCATAACACTGTTAAGGTCATTCTCATGAAAATTATACTCATAATGCAAATTGTGATACCCTATTTACATTACCTTGCATTTATTGTAATTAAAAACCTTCTGCTATTTTTTTTTCTCAACTCACCAAATAATCCAAGTTCTTCTGTAAATCAGCAACATCCTCTTCACAGCTAACAACACCAAGACCTTAATATTATCTGCAAATCTATGTCATTGATGTAAATCAAAAAATCCAAAAGTTTTAAGACTTAGCCCTGAGATATCCCACCCATAAGATTAAACCAGTTTGATTGAACTCCATTTGTAACAATCCTCCGCTTTCTTCCATCAGGTCACTCTTCTATCCAATTTTCTAACTTATCCCCAGATAACTTTTTAAAACAAACCTTTTTATGTGGCATCTTGCTCAATGCTTCCTGAAGCTCCAGATGCACCAAGTCTACACCCATACCCTCATAAGCAGACAAAACTTTCTTAAACGACTTTGTAAATTATCTTTCGTCAGACTTTCAGAAACTTTTTCCTATCACTGATGCACGACTCATGCTCCTATAATTACTGGAACAATTTTTTTTATCACCTCCAATCATCTGGCACTTGGCCATTATTCAACTAGTTCACATATCCAGTCCTTAACAGATATTAGCTTTCCTGTATCATCCCTTAAAGGCTCTACTCCCATCCTAACATATTGTTACCCTAATATATTTGAAGAAGTCATTACTATCAATTTTTACATTATCAGACAACCTTTTTTCCCCTAATTTCCTATTTGACCAACTCTCTTGGTTTTCTATATACCTCCAAATCTCCCATCAATTTAAACTTCGTATAGTTATAATGCTTTTCTTTGATTTAATCACTTATAACCTGTATACCAACTTGGTTTTGCACTTGCAGCCACTATTTTTTTTTGGTCTAAAAAGAGTATCCCTATCTTGAATATGTAAGAAAATATTTTCCACATTTGATCATTATCTCCATCTAATTCGGTTGCTAAGTTCACAGCACATAACTTTTGTCTTATCTCTTCAAAATCTTATTATTCCTGATCTCCACATGTAACAATACATCAGATCTAATTGATCAATGATCACTTTTACCTAGTATCCACCCTGTCAACCATTTCATTGTTATACTTTCAGGAGCATCACTTCACAAAGTGTTGGGGGGGGGGATAAAGAAGGCTGACATTGCGTGGGTATCCGCAATTCAGCGGGGGAAGGGGGTTCCCAAGCTATCACGTAACTTAGGTATACGTGTTAATCCGGCCTGACTAGCAATGTTTCACAGAAATTATCATTTGTGGCTCGTACCCGAGCTTGGAGGAAGGGAGACCATCGTGTCGGCCCCACCAAACTGACACTTCTGCCTTCACAACTTCCACAGTTGATATCCTGTTTTGTATTCAGACTTGTACCATCCACTACATATAAATATAGTCTTAAAGGTAACATAGGGCAAGTGAATTGTTGAAGCGGCTTTGAATTTCTAGCATGACGTCATTTCCGGGTTAGCTGGGGCCTTTGCGAAATAAATTATATTCTGGAAAAAAATGTCTATTACTGACCTTCTGAAACTTAAGCTTATATTTATCACAAGTTATTGAGTAGTTTCAGGATTTTTTTTCCTGTTGTAATACTTGATAAAAAGAAGAGTAAAATTGCTTATTTTCTATGTAAAATACGTTTGGGACCCAAGTGGTAATTAGTTGAACTAATTTCAACATTGATGTTCTTCTGTTGCTGTTTTTTTTCCTGTTGTAATACTTGATAAAAAGAAGAGTAAAATACGTTTGGGACCCAAGTGGTAATTAGTTGAACTAATTTCAATATTGATGTTCTTCTGTTGCTGTTTTTTTCCTGTTGTAATACTTGATAAAAAGAAGAGTAAAATACGTTTGGGACCGAAGTGGTAATTAGTTGAACTAATTTCAATATTGATGTTCTTCTGTTGTTGTTGTATTTTCTCACACGTTATGAATCCTGTAGACGATAAAGTTGTGGACTCGGAAGAAATTTAGTATATAGATAGTTTTGAAAAACGTGTTTTTTAAGCCAATGGGGAGTCATCGTTAATTTTCGGGTTATAAATGAAATTTGGAGACCGTGTCTAGTGCTTGATTTGTATATATATACAGTGTATAATTTTCAGTACAGCCCTACATAATTTATGAAGCTGTATTGAAGCAGAGAGCTTATGGACCCTGTACACCAGCTGTTCGTAACATGTTTGTCACGCAGAGCATGTGGCCGTCCACAAAACACTTGCGGTGTGTATGACGTACGCACGTTTCCGCGAGTTGACTGTGGGTTTACACGTCGCCAGAATCCCTGCGTTCCTGCCATCTTTCTGCGTGACACATAAAAAGAGATCAGATCAAGCAAATTATTTCTGACGCGGGACGACGTAGTAGCTAAATACGTTGGACTAACTCTGTTTGAGCGTTGTTTCCGCCTTCTTTTTTTTTTTTTAGTTTGAGTAATACTTTTTTTTTCTTTAACGAAGAAAGGACCAACTATTTTAGGGCCACTGGAATGAAAACATCTTAGAATGGTGTGCATGACCTTTTACCAACTATTTTAGGGCAAGCCTAGGAATGAAAGAATTTTATTGAAAGGTCAAAAATCTAATTCCAAAGTTAAGGAAGTAAAATGTCAGAATCTAACACAGCTGAAAGTTAACTATTCTTTTCAATTTCTAAAATTAAAGCTGCTCTCCCTTTTAATGCCAAAATCAAAAGGTTTTGAAGTAATTATATAAAACAATTGTCGCTGTTAGAATTGCTATAATTCGACTACAATTCACATAGCTTAGCTGTAAATAGTGTAAGGATTCCAGCCATCTGCAGTTTTAGTTATTTACTGAGTGTGACCAATTGCACGTGTTTTTTGTTTCATTTGCTGGCCTGTGCCGATCTGCTTTCAAGCATCATCATCGTTCACCTTCATCTAGTCAGTGATGCTCGATTTTCCATAACTTTAGAGTAAAAGGTAATCTTTTTCTTCGTAAATTCAAATAACCCTTTCAAACCAAAGGGGATAATCTGCCCAACTTCAAAATGCAGAAGCTGGATGTGACCTATCCTAGGTTGCAAATTAGGATTTGTTTACCACTGAGGCATAAACTCTGGCCATCCCAGGAGGTTACCCCTTTGGTGAGGGTTATGGGGTGAATTACCCAGAAAAAGTTTGAAAATAAGACAGTAAAACTAAGTGGTCAGAGGGGTTATAAAAAATCTGTGTCAACATAACATTGGACAGCTTAGAATAGTTAGGTTTATCTGACCAGTTGATGAGATCCATGCAAGTGAAGCTAAGTGGTCATAGTGGATATAAAACTTGAACCTGAAAACGCGCTGCACCTTTCGTCGTGAAGACATTATAACTGTAGCTCCCAATTCGGGCCGGCATGGCCAGGTGGTTAGGGCGCTCGACTCGCAATTTGTGGATCGCGGGTTTGAATCCCCGTCACGCCAAACATGCACGCCCTTTCAGCCGTGGGGGCTTTATAATGTGACGGTCAATTGCACTATTTGATGGTAAGAGAGTAGCCCAAGAGTTTGCGGTGGGCGGTGATGATTAGTTGCCTTCCCTCAAGTCTTATACTGCAAAATTAGGGACGGCTAGCGCAGATAGCCCCCGTATAGCTTTGCGCGAAATACATAACAAACAAACAATCAAAGCACTCAATTCTAATAATGGTTAAGAATAGCCGTGTAAGTGGTTGGTGCTGCTGACATTTGCTCTTCCTCTAGTCAGTTGTTCTTAATTAGGAATGTCTAAGTTTGGGTCTTGAGGGTCTCTGACCTGGCCATTTAGCTCTTGTATCAAGATGTAACAAGATGATACCCCCCCAGTATATTTGAGACAGACAGGATTGTGCCCATGCAGGGTTTGAATATCACTGAGGTATAGTTTCATGGGTGTACTCTGTTTAATGGCTTGGTAGATTCTTTTTTTTTTTATCTTTTTTTTTTTTTTTTTGTTCCAGCTACCATCAATCTACTCGTTTGAGGAATCAGCCTCTATTAGCTTAATGCTGGTTCTGTTCGTGAATATTAAAATCATACTTTGTGGCACCAAATAAAAATAAAAAAAAGATTTTATGGACACCTATTAAAAATCAAAACACAACAAAATTTAGCTCTGGATTTGCTGGTGAGATTTAAATATTTTATATATTCTATAAAATTTGCCACCCCCGGTTGTTTAAATCAGAAGGCCTATAACGCCAAAAAGCCAGGTTTTAATACCCGTCGTGTGCACAGCACAAATACACCAATTTCCTGCTTTGCGCTTAACAACAAACAAAATTCATAGTATTTAAATATAGTTAAGGTGAAACGACACGTTTAAAAAAAATGCCTTTTGCTTCATGATACTCTGTATATACAGATTTTCGGTAGGCGTGGTTTAAACCATAGAAAACGTTACAATTTCCGACATTTGTACATTTTCTCGCGACCTTCCCACTCTCTATGAAAACCTACATTTAAAATGTCGAAGTATTTTTTTTTAAAAGAAATATTGTCCAAAGTTAATCATTTGAAATAGGGGAAACTGAAAAGAAGTGTCTAAGTCCACGAAATTTGCGAAGTTCCTATTGGTTAATTCTTCATTTATGCGTGTTATTTATTGATTGTCAGTCACGTCTTTTCCACATCGTGTTTTAAAGTGCGCATGAGCTTCTTCCCCCGAAGGAAAAATATTGTTTTGTTATTTTCATTATTTGGAGCGACATCTTTCGGAGATTAGACTATTTTAGGCAGACATTCGTTCAGTCAAATTGGGAAGCTCTTGGTAGAAAGTGTTACATAACTGCCTGAATAGTACTAACCTCAACTGCCTGAATAGTACTAACCCCAACTGCCTGAATAGTACTCATCCCCCCTCTGAATAGTACTAACCCCCTCTCACCTCTTCTCTGCCTATTTTTCTCATAAATGGAAATTTAATTTAGCAGTTTAGTTTTAATTATAATTTAGGACATCACAACCACCAGTGTTTATAAAAATAATGTTTTACGGCATAATGTTTATATATAAATGACATCACAACTACAAGTGTTTATGAAAAAGACATTTTAGGACATCACAACCATAAGTATTTGTAAAAATGAGGTTTTAGGACATTACAACCACTGATGTTTATAAAAATGACATTTAAGGACATCATAACCACCGATGTTTATATAGATGTCATTTGAGGACATCACAGCCGCCGATGTTTATAGAAATGACATTTTAGGACATGACACCCACCAGGGTTTGTAAAAATGACATTTTAGGACATCACAACGACCAATGTTTATAAAAATGACGTTTTAGGACATCAGAACCACCAATGTTTGTAACAGAGACATTTTAGGACATCACAACCATCAATGTTTGTAACAGTGACATTTTAGGACATCACAACCATTAGTGTTTGTAACAGTGAGATTTTAGGACATCACAACCATCAATGTTTGTAACAGAGATATTTTAGGACATCACAACCATTAGTGTTTGTAACAGTGACATTTTAGGACATCACAACCATCAATGTTTGTTACAGAGACATTTTAGGACATCACAACCATCAATGTTTGTAACAGTGAGATTTTAGGACATCACAACCATTAGTGTTTGTAACAGTGAGATTTTAGGACATCACAACCATCAGTGTTTGTAATCTTTTTTTTCTTATTATTTTTCTAAAAATCAACTCTTCACGTAAAGGTAGCAATGTGTGAAGCTTTGAGATTGAATTATAACTGTAAATATAAATATATCGATGATATTTTTCTCGTGCAACTTTGTTTACAGAAGATATAAAATACGACCATTTATTATTTTTTAAATCAAAATATGTGCAGTGATATTTCATATTAACACACAAATAATTTTCCCTTTTCTTCCTGTTTCAGGTTTTCCTGTACCTGTAAGGACAGGTTTTCCTACCGTATTACCAAGTCAGTATGGGTAAGTGCTAACTTAAATTACATAGTTGTTGTATGAGGAACAAAAGATGAGTAGGACTAACAAGATGGTAAAACTTTCCATAAACGGTTTATTGTAGAATATAAATAAAACGTTCTATTGACCAACTTTTGTGTTAATGATTAAAAAAACCTTTACGGACTATTTTTAAAAGCGGTGGATTTTTATCTCTGCCATACGTTCATGTGTCACTTTACTTGTACTGTGTACATTAATTTCGCTAAGTACCAAAGTTAAGTATAACGATATAGTACGTCTGTTCTTTGTGACAGAGCAATCTTTCAGTGAAGGAAGAGAAGATGGACAGAATATTAGTAAACTAGAGATCGACTTAGTTGTACTTCGAAAAACGAAACGTTTTCATTGTGAGGATTATTTGTTACATAAAAGAATAAACGTTTCGTTATCCATTACAATTTACACCAGTGGTCGGCAACCTTTTTTGATCGCGGGTCAATTATTTTTTTTTGTTGAAAAATTTAACATTGTGTTGGGTCAGTGATAATCATATAATTATTAATACCGGTACACGTATTTTAAATGTGTACGTTTATTTACATACAAACAAATTAATAGTTCGACCACTTTGATATTTTCCCCTGAAATTGATCTTAAAATTCTCCGTAGCCGTGACTCTTTCCTTTAATATTGTTGTTCTTCTCACATAGCCGAGAAACTTGAACTGAACAATGATTGTGCACTTACGGGTTGCAATGGTGAAGCCAACTTTTGGCGGGTCAGCCAAATCGTAGGTTGCCGACCACTGCTTTAGACTATTTCCAATGTACCAAATTCACATTTAAATATGAAAAAATAAAGTTGCGGTCGTAGAGCATGTTATTATCTGTCATTCAAAGTTAATTTTTCTAACACCTATGACAGCCAAAGATAAATGACCGTTACTGAAGTAAATATCACTAAATCACTGTTTTGACGCCCACCGACGCCTGGACGGAAGACATAGGGTTTTGATACCTGCGGTGGGCACAGCACAAATAGCCAATTGTGTAGCTTTGCGCTTAACAACAAACAAACCGTCATGATTTGGTTAGTGGTATTCGAAAAAAAACAACAACCCAGAAAAACAATATTATGTAATAATGTCTGAATAAAATTATAAAATTTCCACCATGGGCTGTTATGCAACAAACATCTTAACATGCCTAACATACGTAATTCTAAACTGGATAAACATATGCATAAACAACAGATTTTGATTATATGCAATTTTTAAAATTATCATATTGTAACAAGAGTCGTCGACGGCATAACTACCGTAAATCGAAAGTCTTGTAGATCGTTGAAGGTAGAAGTTCAATGCCTTTCTCCCTGTGCAACCCCAACAGACTTTTGTTTATATGGTCTTCTTATATTCTGGTCATGGAAAGTGAACTCTACGTGAAATAAGAATGGAGAAGGAAGGTTGTGGAAAGTTTGTCAACCTATGCAGTCTAGGGTTGATTTCACCAAAAGTTAGCCACAATGGAATTTATGGTGTGCAGCGATAATTTGTAATTACAACCTTCAGACCAAGCACACGATGAACAATAGAGGTAATATTTCTAGTACAAAGACCAGGGAATATTGTTCTTTTAAAGAGTGTTTAATTTTTGTACCTTGTTGTACTTACTCGCTAACGAATAAACTATAGTTGCTACAAAATAAATTACACTTTGTTTTCTTGCAAATAGTGTATCTATACAACAGGACAAAAATTAACAATTAGCAACTCAATCGTATCCACAATGAATAATATTTCAGTATGATTGAATTATAAGTAAAATGTTTAAAGAGACACTAAACATCTAAAAGGAACAAGAATTTGTCCGACAAACCTTCTTTCACTACCACATGGCTGGGTCAATACTTTGTTATAACAATTAGTTAGCCGATTTCTACATAATTCAAATTTCTTGCTACTTGCTAACACTGGTATGGTTGGAAATGGTGGCAAGTCTGAAGACGAGGGCTGGACACTTACTAAAATAACAAATATATGGTCATTGTATGACTTGGGAGTAAGATGCACCGGTCACTAAGTGACCTTTCTTTTGTATTTTAGTGTGCACGC
>NW_013669692.1:27026-30859 GCF_000517525.1 Limulus polyphemus
CGCAAGTAGTTTTTACATTGCCAATCACAAACGTTTCGTATGCTAGTTATCCGTTACAATCAACACGGGACAACCTTTTCGCAAGTAGTTTTTACATTGCCAATCACAAACGTTTCGTATGCTAGTTATCCGTTACAATCAACACGGGACAACCTTTTCGTTGCGTAGTTTTTACATTGCCAATCACAAACGTTTTTTCCCGTAAATCTTCGTTAAAATCTCGTTGTTTAAACAACTACAACGAAATATTTCAACAAGTTCCATTAAGTCCATATCTCAGTACTCGTTCAAATATTTCCGAAACTTCGTACTGTCGGTAAGTTTTATGGACTTAGAACACTAAAATTCCGAGTTCGATTCCCTACGATGGATATAGCAGGTAGCTCAATGAAATGTTAAAATGGCGAATTTTGATTTCGGAAGACTACTAAAAATCCATTATTCATTTTCCAATTTTAGTTGTCCATGTAATTGGAGATTGGATGCGACTCAGCTTCCTCAGTCAACCAATCACAGTTTCTTATGTCTTTATGTCGCTGATCAGATACAACACCCCCTCCACAATCGACCAATTGCCATTTTTTTTTTTGCTTTTATAAGATGATATAAACCCTATAACCCATGTGCTTTCGAAAGGTGGACCTCATATTTTATAGGGCAAACTGGGAATACTTTTGCCTTTATGTCATTGATTAGATGCAACACGCCCTCCACAATCAACCAATCACGGTTTTTTTTGCCTGTATGTCACTGATCAGATGTAACACGCCTTCCACAATCAGCCAATCACAGTAGGTTATTTAAAAGCAGTAACAGGCTTTCAATAGATACCTCGTCTAGAAGTAAATTAGCCGGATGTGGCCTTGTAGCTTACATATCAAGTTGTGTATCGAGAGGTTCGAGGTTCGAGACGTGATGCCACTGAACAAATTGCGCTATTTCAATTCTAAGCACATTATAAAAATGGAAAGACAATCGAAGAACCGAAAACAAATCCTTTTTAGCGACGGGTCCAACTTAGTGGTTATAATACATTTGGTAATTGGTTCAAAATTACATGAATCGTAATGATCTCTAACCTGCCACTTAAGTCCACTGTGCATAAGGTGCCACCTGGTTGAGAAATCCATTTTTTAATAACTAAATTTCCATACCTGAACCAAATCAACATGAATAGCACCTGCCGGAAATTTTCTGAAGGTCTTTTTTTTTTTTTTTTAGATAACTCCCACAAGGCTTGATGGGTTTTCCTTTCGTTCTTTTTTTTAGGTTGAAAAGGCCTAAAATTATTGAATCTGTCCTACTGATATTACTAACCTCTAGCCTTTTTTGATTTAATTCTACCACTACAAAATCCGGGTCGTATTTTCGTAACACTTTTGATGGAGTAGCTACTGTAATGGTGAACTAGTGACGTTATGCATACTCTTGACCCAGATGATGTGATTGAAATTAGCTGCCGTAATGATGAATTAGTGACGTCATGCATACTCTTGACCTAGATGATGTGATTGAAAGTAGCTGCCGTAATGATGAATTAATGACGTCATGCATACTGTTGACTACTACTACTACTACTACTACTGTATAATAGTGATAACTTATTATGAACCATATGTATATGGTGTCCATTCTTCTCAGTAGTATGTCTCATTTGACATGGAAGAAGCAATTTCACATGCTTACGTCAGATTTAATGTATTTCAGATCTCATTAAACCAGCCTGGTCGATGGAAAGGAATTAATCTAATAGAGATTTATATGACCTTGGGGGAAGGGGAGGAATTTTAATCTATAAATGTAATGACGATAGTAATATCGAACTAAAAGCAAATATAATAATTTGAAATTCGGACTATTTCCAATGTCATCAACTAAGAAAAAATAAGACAAAAAGTTCCTCACAAGTAATTTGAAGTTTATACATTTAGCAAAAAATATCTATATCGTTATTGCAATGAATATGTACCTTTCACTACAATCTATTATACAGCTTATAAACAATGAACAATTTTTGAGACCTCTGTAGCAAATTTTTACTAGTAATGAAGTCGGCCAACAATAAACAGTTTGTCCTAATACCTCTGTAGCAACTTTAACCAGTAATGGACAACAATAAAAAGTTTGCCCTAAGACTTCTGTAGCAACTTTAACCAGTAATGGACAAAAATAAACAGTTTGTCCTAAGACCTCTGTAGCAACTTTAACCAATAACGAAGTCGGACAACAATAAACAGTTTGTCCTAAGACTTCTGAAGCAACTTTAACCAGTAATGGACAACAATAAACAGTTTGTCCTAAGACCTACGTAATAACTTTAATCAGTAATGGACAACAATAAACAGTTTGTCCTAAGACTTCTGTAGCAACTTTAACCAATAACGAAGTCGGACAACAATAAACAGTTTGTCCTAATACTTCTGTAGCAACTTTAACCAATAACGAAGTCGGACAACAATAAACAGTTTGTCCTAATACTTCTGTAGCAATTTTAACCAATAACGAAGTCGGACAACAATAAACAGTTTGTCCTGAGACTTCTGTAGCAACTTTAACCAATAACGAAGTCGGACAACAATAAACAGTTTGTCCTGAGACTTCTGTAGCAACTTTAACCAATAACGAAGTCGGACAACAATAAACAGTTTGTCCTAAGACTTCTGTAGCAACTTTAACCAGTAATGAACAACAATAAATAGTTGATCCTAAGACCTACGTAATAACTTTAATCAGTAATGGACAACAATAAACAGTTTGTCCTAAGACCTATGTAACAACTTGAACGAGCAAAACACTCGTCAGCAAACTTATAAAGTTTATATTTCATATTACTTATATACATCCTTTTTATTGCGACTTGAATTTTTGTCTGTCTGTTCTATCTCTGCACGGACGACCATAGTGAATAAAATTATAAGTTTAACCTGGAAAACAAATTATATCAGGAAAAAATACTGAATTTCCGTATTGTAATCAACGCATGTGAAGACGAGAAAGGTCATTCTGTGAAGGAAAGGTTGACGTTGAGAGCATTTCATTTCACAGATACTAGAGAATATAAAAAAGAAGCTCACCTGCAGCTCATTGAAGAATCTTACCCTAATGGCTCCACTTGTTCAGAACATATTTTTTGATGCAGTTCCTTGCCATAATTTTTATAGCGAATATTGTTCTTATACTTTTGAAATATTGTGTCTCAAATGTCTGTTGATTTCATATTGTTGTTGTTTTTATAGTTTGACCGATAGGTGTTTTATCATGACGACACCAAGATGGATTGGGAAGCAACAGCCTAGTTCAGAGTGACATTTGGATCCACAAAAAATAGCTCAGTTAGGAAGGATGTTAAGTATCGCTCTGGGCTAAACATTTGCAGCCCATTTCATCGTTGTTCATTCATCATGAACACTCTCCTAAATCGTTTATAAAAAAAAATGTTTTATTAGTTCTGCTAGACTGGGACTATTTTCGGAAAACGGTACTAACGCAAAGTTGAACGATAATTTTGTGGAAGATCTACGAAATACTAACGCACAGTTGAACGATAATTTTGTGGAAGATCTACGAAATACTAACGCACAGTTGAACGATAATTTTGTGGAAGATCTACGAAATACTAACGCACAGTTGAACGATAATTTTGTGGAAGATCTACGAAATACTAACGCAAAGTTGAACGATAATTTTGTGGAAGATCTACAAAGTACTAACGCAAAGTTGAACGATGATTTTGTGGAAGATTTACAAAGTACTAACGCAAAGTTGAACGATAATTTTGTGAAAGATCTACAAAGTACTAACGCAAAGTTGAACGATAATTTTGTGAAAGATCT
>NW_013669692.1:31287-34291 GCF_000517525.1 Limulus polyphemus
AAAAAAAAAAAAAAAAAAAAAAAAAAAAAAAAAAGTTTTATTAGTTCTGCTAGACTGGGATTATCTTCGGAAAACGGTACTAACGCAAAGTTGAACGATAATTTTGTAAAAGATTTACAAAGTACTAACGCAAAGTTGAACGATAATTTTGTAAAAGATTTACAAAGTACTAACGCAAAGTTGAACGATAATTTTGTAAAAGATTTCAAAATTATCGTTCAACTTTGCGTTAGTACTTTGTTGAAAGATCTACAAATATCTTTTTTGGCTATACAAGAGAGAGAGAGAATGAGAAAAGTGTTTCAAATTACCAATTTTTGACCACTGGTGAGATCCACAAGTCACCTCATACTTATTGCTTTTATCGTTTTGTCTAGTACGTCATTCAGTATTAAGAGCCAACCCCCCAAAATGGGAGAAATCTCCGATTTGTTTTTGTGTGAAGTATTTATGGGGCTCCAACAGTAATATTAGTGAGATTAATTGGAGTTTTTAATTAAAAACTATTTTCGTGCTTCATACTTTATTAGTGATCCAAAATAGTAATGGAGTCGGCAGCAATTTAGGCCAAAAGTAGTTGAGAAAAATGTGTTAAAAAGTCTGGAGGTGGGGGTTCATATTGGCCCCAATTCTGGAGAGAGTTAGTCCCGTCTGTTAACATGCTGTTTCGATTTCGGGATTTGTTTGTTTGTTGTTAAGCACAAAGCCATATAAGGGGCTATCTGTGTTGTGCCCACCACGCGTATTGAAATCCGAATCTTAGCGTCATAAGACGTCAGACTTACCACTGAGCCACTGGTGGGGGCGTCTACTTATTAAATAAAGCTAATTTTTTGCATGAGCTTAAATCCAGTTTCTAAGCTGGCACTTAATAATATAATCGAAAATCGCTGGAGATTCATTCGAAATGTCTCTAAGTTTGAGCATACTGAAACAGAATTTAACTTTTTGTAATTCATATAGAATAAATACTTGTCCAAACTGAACGGGATTTTTTTTTTTTGCTAAGAATGTACATGTATATTTTTTTAGCTACGTTTCTACCGATATTGGCCCGTTTCAGAAATTTTGTGAAACTTTACACAGGAGTCTGAAGCCGTCCTATTAATATGACAGCTTTTTAATCCGCCCCCCCAGTGATTTAGCGGTAAACTTGTGGATTTATAACGCTAAAAATTGGGTTTCGATACCGTGGTTGGCACATCATAGATTGCCAGTTGTGTAGCTTTGTGTTTAATAACAAACAAACAAAAAGTCTAACCCTAAAATTACCGACAGTAATCATGTGGACCTATCAGCTTTTTAAACAAGTTTTCCTAAACTAATTATGCGCCAAAATGATCATGGGTCCACGACTTTCTTGTCACATAAAGAAATACCAATATAAATGTGATCAATATCGCAATTATATTCCACCAATTATTTTCAGGGCCCTCCTGAGCAGTCAACTTCAAAAAACGAATGGTTTCGTCCAATTTTGTTTGGTCAGTTCTTTGCACTGATTGTTGCAACTGAACGGTATAAGAGCAAGTCAGTAATTTGGGGTTAAGAATAACTTTGGTTGCATAATCTGAGTGTTGAATCTGAAATATGATCGGCGTTTATTACTGATCTGTTGAAGTAGACTTGGGCTAATCTTTCGTGCCACCAGGCGGAGCTCTTGACACATATTTTACAAAGGATGCAGTCTGGCATGGCATGATGGTCAGATCACTTGACTGGCAGTCTGCTGATCGCAGGGTCGAGTTACGTCACCGAACATGCCCTTTCAACCGTGGGGGTGTTAAAATATGACGACCAATCCCACTATTCGTTGGTAAAGAAAGAGTTAGCTGCCTTTTCCCTTTAGTTTATCACTTCAAAATTAGGGATGGCTAGCGCAGATAGCCCTGGAGCAGCTTTGCGCGAACTTCAACAAAACAAAGTAACAATTGCTAAAGATTATCTATGAAAGCGTTAATAGAACTGTTGAATTTCCAACCGGAACGTCAAATTATAGACACTTGGACTAAGCGGCCAAACCATAGACCCTCAAGCTACAGGCTTAATCGTCTCTAATCTTGAAATACTGACCAAACGGAAGGAGTCGGTAGTGTTCGGCTTTACAGATTTGAATTGAGAAATGTGGACTGACTGTCACTCTTATAACGCGCCCATAGTTGAGAATGCGTAATGTGTTTAGCGCGAATTATTATTCATGTTTGGTTCTGTTGTAAAGAGCAAAACTACACAATGAACTATCTGTGCTCTACCCGTTGCACGTATCGAACCCCGATTTTTAGCGTTTTAAACCTTAGACTTACGCTTAGCCACCGAGGAGGGTGGGGTGAGGGCCTATACGTAGCCCAGGACTTTAACAACCTCTTGGCTATACCCACTAGCCCCGTTAAACAAATTGTAGGTAAGGGTCGGATCCAGGATTTTGGGTAAGTGGACAGGTTCTTTCTCCAGGTCAGGAAAACATTAGGAAAAATTCGATTATTTTACTAGATCTAAGGGTAGTTTGTTTGATAGTTAATCAGAAGGGGGTTAACCCCCGGGATCCGCCATTATAGGTAACATACCGTTTCTTTGTTTTGCTTTTAGGCGCAAATGTTACATAATGAACTATTTGTCTGTGCTGTGTCCACCACGGGTATCGAAACCCGGATTTGAGCGTTATAAGCCTTCGGATTTACCGCTGAGCCACCAAGGGGCGTAAGGCAGTAAGCAATCTTAAAGTAATTACGTTGCAAAAAACAAAATCTCCACTGAGTTGAGAGTAAGTAATGACGTAAAAAAACTGTTCGTCAAGCGGTAGGTTAAGATATATTTTGTTAGGCACAACGTTATTGGACTCATCAGTGTACTACATTAAACTGCTCGGCTGGGCGTTACTACTTTAAGTGCTTTTATTTGTTTAATTAAGTTACTGAATGTAGAAGTCGGAAGTTACTTACTTGTAATACATATCATATCCAGACTTCTCAATTTTTTTGTTTTGTTTTTGCAACTAGATCATGCA
>NW_013669692.1:34435-36896 GCF_000517525.1 Limulus polyphemus
TAATACATATCATATCCAGACTTCTCAATTTTTTTTGTTTTTGTTTTTGACAACTAGATCATGCACAGAGTTACTTTTACCTGTTAAAACATTCTTTTACCCCGCCCCCCCCCCGATAACTCAGCGTTAAATCTGAGAGTTTATGGTACCTGTAGTGAATAGAGCACAGGTAGCCCATCGGGCTTAAAAACAAATAACCAAATTTGTATTTATAATATACATTTTTTTTTGTAAATAAACGTCGCGTTTTGTTTTTTTTGTTGTTTTTATACATTACTGTCTTCGTTTTTCTTAATCGTCAAACAGTGAACGGAAACAAAGTCAACTTGCACATTTAGTATGGTAATTGTATTTCGTTTCCACTAAGTTTGTAGTACAGACAACAGAGAAGTTAAATTAATTAATTTTATTTCGTTTCCACTAAGTTTTGTAGTACAGACAACAGAGAAGTTAAATTAATTAATTTTATTTCGTTTCCACTAAGTTTTGTAGTACAGACAACAGAGAAGTTAAATTATTAATTTTATTTCGTTTTCACTAAGTTTTGTAGTACAGACAACAGAGAAGTTAAATTCATTAATTTTTTTTCGTTTCCACTAAGTTTTGTAGTACAGACAACAGAGAAGTTAAATTCATTAATTTTATTTCGTTTCCACTAAGTTTTGTAGTACAGAGAAGTTAAATTCATTAATTTCATTTCGTTTCCACTAAGTTTTGTAGTACAGACAACAGAGAAGTTAAATTCATTTCTGTTCTCTTTGTTGTTTCTTTCTTCAAATAACTCGTGAACTGTTGACTAAGATTATACAAAGTAATTATTTTTTTTTATATTTCTGTTTCCATGGTAACAAAAAGATGGCGCGTTTGCTTCCGCTTCTCGCGTATTTTACTCAAACACCGTAAGTCCGGAAACTTATCGAGGGACATAAATTCAGAGGAACAAGTCGCACTGCTATCTTCTTTCTTTCCTTTTACAATATCTGGATATTCTTACCATTACTTTTGTCTGTGAACTATCTGTTCTTCAGATTAACCGCTGAGCCATTGGGGGGGGCTTATTATCAGTGCATACATCATCAGGAAATAATTATTGTTTTGTATATTTGTTAATTACTGTCATTTTTAGAATTATTTAAATTTCAAGTTCTGCTTAAATTTCTAATAAAATTCAACAACTATTTTCGGAGAGAGAAAATAAACATGACTTGATTATTACAAGTGAAAAAAAAAGGAGAGGGTTGAGGGTTGAAGCAGAAGGTTGAGGGTTAATTGCTCATAAATAATTTTCATTGTTTCTGCCTTTTCATTATTTAAGATAGAAATATAGAGTAAGTTTGGTTTAAGTTAAGCACAAAGCTACACAATGGGCATTATGTGCTCTGCCCACCACAGGTATCGAAACACGGTTTCTAGCGTTGTAAGTCCGCAGCCAGTCAGTCAGCAGCACCATTCAGTCCACCATCGACGCTGAGTGACTGACTGTCACTTTTAAAGTGCGGGGAATACCACAGGGCCAACACCCACTCGTACGGGTTATAAGAATGGGTTTGAGACGTAGCTTTAGCCCACGCACCCCCTAGAAACTTGGATTCTGCTGACTGCTCGCCCTTCCTCCATTCAGTAGTTTAAAATTTGGCCCAAGAAATGTCCGAACTGTCATAACGTTTCAGGTTGTTAATATCAATATTAACTAATTCACCGTGACTCGTTACAGAAACTGAGATTAGGAATATGTATATTTTATTTTTGTTTTAAGCGAAACGGATTTGGAAGTGAACTACTTCTTAATGTGCACGAACACGTGTAAAATGACACTTAAGATTTAATGCGTAAGAACATGTGAAAGATGACACGTAAGTTTGAGTTTAATATTGCAGATCTGTAAGAAAGTATTCATTCAGTTCAACAAGTAGCACACCTGACTGTTTCTCAAGCAACCATACCTGACCCCCTTGTAGACGAAGATTACACTAGTCGGTGTTTGTTGTTGTTTTGAGAAACATCATCCGATCGAAATAGATGCTAAGTCCAACTTTATTTCACCTCAAGTTTCCAAAATTGTTACTACGATTAATCTACATAATTTAAAACAAACAGAGATTTTGAAGTCATCATGTTGATCTTTGTCACGTAAAATACAGAAACTCGTGACAGAAATAAGTTCTGGTATATTCATCCATTCAACCTGTAGGGCTAATTGTGTTCATAACCATGTCGTATTCGATCGTATTTCGGCAAAAAAAAATCGATTGTTAAATTTAATTCCAACTGCCACACGGAGGTTAAATGTTAAACACTTGGAACACGCGATTTAATTTGTTCGTTCAAAAACCTTTCTTTGGCTCCACAACCCGTGAAACTTAAGAATAAAAAGAAAACAGAAAAACAGTTTTGACCTGAATTTCGTTTGGGTGCACAGTGTTGGTGTGTGGTATCTTTCTTTGATGTTTCTTTAAAGACT
>NW_013669692.1:37896-46623 GCF_000517525.1 Limulus polyphemus
CAAAAAAAGAACCATAACCAGTAGTACTTTGGCGTCTCCTTCTTGACTAAAACCAAACGATTTCCTTCTGATACAGCTGTCCGAGCTGAGCTGGATGAACGGTATTATGGTATGGTGGTCAATTATCGGCCTTCCAGTCACGTGTTTCAAAAATACAGTTCATTCCAATAAACATGTCTTTTATGCTTATGAATGGATATTTTTGTTGCAAAGCAATATCCAATTCATCACGAGTTTCTAACTTAAAGCTATCAAATATTTACGATTATAATGTCATCGATTCTGTGGTAGTCACGCTATGTAAATGCAAATCTATATCATTAAAACTTTTGGTTCATTTCTTAGTGTTCTTTGCACTAGTTTCAGCACTCGTGCTAACCACTTCGAATAATCACTCGCATTATAGACGTTAGAGGGTGTTAGTGTGGCCGTTTCTATTACGATCTTGTAAATCTTAAGTTAATCAACTTGCACCCCCTTTTAATTTCAAATTCAACATCAAATTCCTTTCGTATGTTTTATATGTAATTTTCTTTTAGGGTCAAAGTTCAAGGTCGTGCGTGCAACTAACTGGAATAATCAAGGATCAGACTTCAAATTCATTGTTACAATCCGTCTCTTATTACTGAGACACAAATATAAACAAGTGTTATATAGTTTGAAAGAGGAGTATCTAAACTTACCGCATGTACCTTAAATGTGGGGCGAGAGTGGCCCAATGGTTATCGCGCTCAGACTGTAAGTTTGGGGATTCATGGTTTTTGTCCCGTTGCCACAAAACAAGCTCCACTATCAGAGATGGGTCAAATCCCACTATTCGGTTAAGCAAGGATATCCTAAGACTTGGCGGTGGGTGTTGTTGAATAGCTGCTTCCCTTCTAGTTAAGAGTTAAGATGACTACGAACAAATAGCCCTGGTGTACTTTGAGTGAAATTTCTAAAGCAAGGAAAAAAATATCTTGCACGTAACCAGAATTTTTCGAAAACGTTTTGAAAACAGTAAATGATTTCAAAGAGAAATCTTTTGTGATAAACCAACTCTAGCAAGTCCCGCGTTCGAACCTGATATTTTTGCCTACACTAGGTTAGCCACCTAATTATCGCTAACAAACTAGTCGCTTCCACATTTATTGCGCCATATAAATTTTCAGCAAATTAAGCTTTCCGCTGGTTGAAAGAAACAACAACAACAAAGCTAGAATTATAAGTAAGGAAGAATTAAAAATGTTCCGATACATCAACTGACACACACACACGGAAATTTAGAGAATTTCACAAATTTGGGCCGCTAAGTAAACGATTTTTAAGCTTCGTGTTGTCATTCATTTGGATTGGATTATCTTTCCATGTGACTTGGATGTAAAACTTTCAACTTGTTTTTCTTCTGTTATACTTCCGTGTATAACACGTGGCTAACACATCTCGAACTAAGAAGGGGGTCGTGCTAAAAAAAGAAAAACATCCGAGTGGAAGTCCGCGCGATAGCAACGTAAAACTTGAAAAAAAAATTCACAGCTGGATTAAAAATGTGCCCTTCTCAAAAAAAAATCTTGATTTAGTAGAGGTTCTTGCGCAAAGCTACACAAAGGGCCTATTTGCGTTTAGTCATTCTTAATTTTAAAATGATAAATCAGAGAGAACAGCCAACTAGTAGGATTTAACAGTCACTCTTGTAACACATTCACAACCCCATAGCGTGGATGGAGCCCATTTTCGCGTTAAGCGGGGGCAGCGAATGGATAACCAACGCTGAAAACCGGGTTTCGATACCCGTGGTGGGCAGAGCACAAATAGCCCATTGTGCAGTTTTGCGTTTTAAAACAACGGAGACGGTATTTTAATTAATATAAATTTGATTCGAAAAGTGTATAAAATTACGTTGGAGTTAGCCGAGTGTAGCTGGTGTGAAAGTTGGTATTACGTTGGAGTTAGCCGAGTGTAGCTGGTGTGAAAGTTGGTATTACGTTGGAGTTAGCCGAGTGTAGCTGGTGTGAAAGTTGGTATTACGTTGGAGTTAGCCGAGTGTAGCTGGTGTGAAAGTTGGTTTAAAATGTTGAGTTAAAGAGGTGTGATGGATGAAAATTGTAAAATTCGCTTTCGCAAAGAGATCTCGACTTATTCTAATTTCTTATGCCCCCACTGCGAAGATAAAACAATAAAACGTGCACATCGAAAAATCAATAACACCTGGGCCCGGCATGGCCAGGTGGTTAGGACACTCGACTCGCAATCTGCGGATCGCGGGTTCGCATCCCCGTCCCACCAAACATACTCGCCCTTTCAGCCGTGGGGGCGTTATATAGTGACGGTCAATCCCACTATTCGTTGGTAAAAGAGTAGCCGAAGAGTTGGCGGTGGGTGGTGATGACTAGCTGCCTTCCCTCTAGTCTTGCACTGTTAAATTAGGGACGGCTAGTGCAGATAGCCCTCGTGTAGCTTTGCGCGAAATTCAAAACAAACAAACAAACAATAACACCTGATTGCTTAAACACCCCTATTTTGTGTCTGTAGATGAATAACGCGATATAATAGTTTATTTGATGGTTTATAATGTACGCCACGACACTACAGTAAGTATGAATATTATATAAAGAAGTTCAGAGGTAGCTTCAGAGGGGCTGAAGTGAGCTAGACAAAGATACTGAAGGGCTGCACTTTACACCTTGCGGGCACACATACTGTAGTATTTAGGAAGTTAACCAGCTTTAAGAGGAAGTATTGTTCGCTTGGTGTAGGGACAACAGGAGAGTCTAAGGACTAGCTTTAGCCCAAGCAAGCTCCCCCTCCCCTTACAGCCATCCATAATGAAGTTGTTTGTTCACTGTGGGGCAAAATAAGGTGTAGCGTTTAGCATTTTCGAGCCGTGAATTTAACAGTTCCTAATTTTCGTATTCTTGGTTCAGAAACGCGCTTTGGGGCTTCGACACATTATAAAAGTGATAGTTAATTTCCACTTTTGGATCAGCGAGAGCAGACCAAAGGTTCGCTATGAGTGATGTTGACTGGATACATTTCTTTTAGTACCGTAAATACCCGTGTATAGTGTGCAATATATTTGTATCCGCTATAGCAGAATCTGTCGAAATCTTCTGGAGAGGCTTAGTGAAGTTGTAGTATGAATCTGTCGAAATCTTCTGGAGAGGCTTAGTGAAGTTGTAGTATGAATCTGTCGAAATCTTCTGGAGAAGCTCAGTAAAGTTGTAGTATGAATCTGTAGAAATCTTCTGGAGAGGCTTAGTGAAGTTGTAGTATGGATCTGTAGAAATCTTCTGGAGAGGCTTAGTGAAGTTGTAGTATGGATCTGTAGAAATCTTCTGAAGAACCTTAATGAAGTAGTATGAATCTGTAGAAATTGTCTGGAGAACCTTAATGAAGTTGTAGTGTCATTCTGTAGAAATTTTTTGGAGAGGGTTAGTGAAGTTGTGGTATGAATCTGTAGAAATCTTCTGAAGAACCTTAATGAAGTAGTATGAATCTGTAGAAATTGTCTGGAGAACCTTAATGAAGTTGTAGTGTCATTCTGTAGAAATTTTTTGGAGAGGGTTAGTGAAGTTGTGGTATGAATCTGTAGGAATCTTCTGGAGAGGCTTAGTGAAGTTGTAGTATGAATCTGTAGAAATGTTCTGGAGAACCTCAGTGAAGTTATTTGCGTTGGAAATACTACAACTTCACTAAGCCTCTCCAGAAGATTTCGAAAGAATGACACCACAACTTTACTCAGGTTCTCCAGAATATTTTTACAGAATTATACCACAACAACTTTACTGAGGCTTTACAGACTGATACTACAAGAACTTTACTGAGGTTTTCCAGAAGATTTCTAGAGAATGATAATACAACAACTTTACAGAGTTTTCCAGAAGATTACTACAGATTTATATTACAACAACTTTACTGAGGTTCTACAGACGATTTGTACAGATTCATACTACGATAATTTTACTAAGCCTCTCCAGAAGATTTCGACAGATTCATACTACAACTTCACTAAGCCTCTCCAGAAGATTTCGACAGATTCATACTACAACTTTACTCAGGTTCTCCAGAATATTTTTACAGAATTATACCACAACAACTTTACTGAGGCTTTACAGAAGATTTCTAGAGATTCATACTACAACTTTACTCAGGTTCTCCAGAAGATTTCGACAGATTCATACTACAACTTCACTAAGCCTCTCCAGAAGATTTCGACAGATTCATACTACAACTTTACTCAGGTTCTCCAGAATATTTTTACAGAATTATACCACAACAACTTTACTGAGGCTTTACAGAAGATTTCTAGAGAATGATACAACAAGAACTTTACTGAGGTTTTCCAGAAGGTTTACAGAGTTCCAGAAGATTTATACAGAATAATACTACAACAACTTTAATGAGGTTCTCCAGAAGATTTTTACAAAATGATACTACAACTTCGCTGGTTTTTTTTTTGGTTTTTTATGTGTACAGAATGTTACTACAACAATTTAACAGAGGTCTTCCACAAACAAATTTTTTTGCATAACGATAATGTAAAGTCATCAAAAAAATATACTTGTTAATTTTGTTTCAAGGTATTGTATCCTTTCAATTATTAATATTTAAGTTATGTTAATAAACAGAAACAGACCTTTCGAAAATTTAAAGCAAAATTAATTCGTACGGTTCTTTGATAAAGTTGCGAAAGAATCAACGTGAACATCTACTCAATACTCATGTTGATGTAAAAGTTTCGTCACAGCCGATTGGTTACCATCAAACATAAACTGCTGATGCGTGGTTAATTGTTGGCAACGGTTTAAACAGTCTGTTATCGTCATTAGTTGTGAAACTAACAAACTGAGTGTTCCATCTTCCCGCCTAACTCATCAGTCACTTGGGTGTCAGTTACTTGTGACTTTGCACGTCTCCAGTACCTTTTAAATATACGAAGGACTGTGTTTTAACGATCTATAAGTTTGTATTCATTTGAGTGTTTTGTGGTAATCAACAGGTGTAGTCAGATCTATAAGTTTTTATTTAGTTGAGTGTTTTGGGGTAACCAACAGATGTAGTCTCATCTATAAGTTTTTATTGACTTCAGTGTTTTGTGGTAACCAACAGATGTAGTCAGATTTATAAGTTGGGTGTTTTGTGGTAACCAACAAATGTAGTCAGATCTATAAGTTTTTATTTACTTCAGTGTTTTGTGGTGACCAATAAATGTAGTCAGATCTATAAGTTTTTATTTACTTCAGTGTTTTGTGGTGACCAACAAGTGTAGTCAGATCTATGAGTTTTATTGACTTCAGTGTTTTGTGGTGACCAATAAATGTAGTCAGATCTATAAGTTTTTATTTACTTCAGTGTTTGGTGGTGACCAATAAATGTAGTCAGATCTATAATTTTTTTATTTACTTGAGTGTCTTGTGGTAACCAACAAATGTAGTCAGATCTATAAGTTTCTAGACTGGGGTGTTTTGTGGTAACCAACAGATGTAGTCAGATTTATACGTTTGTATTCATTTGAGTGTTTTTTGGTAACCAACAGATGTAGTCAGATCTATAAGTCTGTATTCATTTGAGTGTTTTGTGGTAACCAACAGATGTAGTCACATCATAAGTTTTTATTGACTTGGATGTTTTGTGGTAACCAAAAGATGTCGTCAGATCTATTAATTTTTATTTACTGGAGTGTTTTGTGATAACGAACAGATGTACTCAGATCTATAAGTTTTCATTGACTTCAGTGTTTTGTGGTGACCAACAAGTGTAGTCAGATCTATAAGTTTTTATTTACTTGAGTGTTTTGTGGTAACCAATAGATGTAGTCAGATCTATAAGTTTTATCGACTTGAGTGTTTTGTGGTAATCAACAGGGGGTGTTTTTATTCAACATAAATTGATCACACGAGTGAAAATTGAAGTTTTGTCACGAACTAGAGATTTGTCCGAGTATGTCGATCCATGAAAGTTGTAACTGGTACGTTAATATTTTTATTCTTAAAAGCGAGAAAAAATGAAAGAAAAAAGACCGATCGTGTCGAGCGAATATCTTCAGGTGTCCATAATATTCTACATGAACTTCTGTGGTATTTTAATTCGTTTCTGTGTTTTAGTGATTTGATTAGTTTTTACCACAATCGTACGCACGCCCATACGTTTGAAAAGGAGTGGTCATATTCTAGTGATGACCATTTCCCAGTAGTTTGTGTTTTCTTTGGTTCCATTTGACCGTTGAAGTTTGATCTACGACGTTAAAGCTGTATCAATAAGTAAACATTGTACAATATTAATTGACTGATCTAAAGAAATATTTTAGTCGTTAATTTCCATTTTGTCAATATTCTAGTTTATCTCCAAAGCCCCCTACCTCTTTCGGTGGTTCAACGGTGAGTCTGTGTGCTTATCCGCCAAAAGTTGGGTTTCGATACCTGCGGTAGACAAATTACAAGTAGCTTATTGCGTATCTTTGTGCTTAACAACAAGCAAATAAATAAAACCACCAAAAATTGAAAAAATGTTAAATATGCATCTTGTAGAATCTTCGAAATCATGTCGCTGACGTCAAATAATCACGTGCCTTATTTTAACACCTATAGGACTTAGGCAAACGATGATGTAGTAACCTGAGAGAACATATTTCCTATACAGACTAGAAAGTTAAGCCTAAATTAAGTGTTGGTATGATGAACAAAAGTCTCTTGTTACTAAATACATCAGCTTCACAAGGAGTGTCGTGACGTCATCTAAAGAAGGTCAAACTGATTAGCTTCCAGATATATGAATGAAAACTCGATAACATGATGACGTCACTTACCTTACCTCAAAATGCACCAACTAAGGCTACGTTGGTGTCAACATGTATAGTGAGGAAGGAAAAAAACAAAAAACGTACTCTTATGATTCAATGAGAAGTGTTTATTTTGGGGACCTTGTGAACAGAACAGCGCATGCGTGTTTCCTCTGACGGATGCTTAACCAACATTTCCAGAATTTTATTTGGTTATTGCCCAAAAAAAAAAGAATAAATAATAATAACGTTTTTTGGCTGTTGTCAGGTTATTTTCTAATCCTGATGGGAAGATAACACAATTTTTGACTTTGAAGAAGCTGTCTTACAGTTAAAATAATTTGCAATAAGAAAATACACGTGACAGGTCGTCGTTTTGGGTCAAACATCAAAATTCAATTTTCATACACGTAATAGAAACTGTCAAGACCAATAAATTAAAAAAAATAGCTAGAAAAAATTACTGTTACCTTACAAAAAGCTGAATAACATTAATAACCTGAACTGGTTTCTTCATTTTAAACTTTGAAATTATCACCTGCTATGATACACAATTGTAAGTTTTCCTGCGGGAGAGGGCGCTGCGTTGGACTAAAGTAAATTTTATGAGATTTAAATGAAATCATCATCATCATCAGAAACTATAGATCACAAAAGTGGCTATGATAAAACTTCTGATGACAAGTAATTTGTTTAGACGAGACTTTAGGTTATAAGTCACAAGTTGAGATAAACTTCTCATGTCAAGTAATTTGTTTAGACGAGACTTTAGGTTATAAGTCACAAGTTTAGATATAACCTAAAGTCTCGTCTAAACAAAGAAGTTTTATCTAAACTTGTGACTTATAACCTAAAGTCTCGTCTAAACAAATGACTTGTCATCAGAAGTTTTATCCTAAAATTGTGACTTAAAACTTCTGATTACAAGTAATTATAATAAGTCACTTGTTCAAAAAAGACTTTTCATTTTAAGTTGCATGTTCAGACAATATTTTCGAGAACAAAACACATGCAAACAAGACTTCTGTTTACAAGTAACTTGTTTAGAATTTAACGTTTTACCTCAAACAAATGAAAGTTATGTTTGATAAATACTAAAAAACAGAGAGAAAACTGTCAATTTTCCTGTTGCGAAACGTATTACATTAAACTATTTAAGTCGTTATATAATTCACACATACCTGTGTTAAATCAAAGGTTAATCTTTAGGTAAAGAAAAATCGAACGACTCCATTTTAACTTACTTTGCTTTCGAAAATAATTAACAGTGAAGCGGGAATCACGAATTCGTAAATTTTCGGATTTATTTTGTTGTGTTTCTTGAAGTTTCAACGCAAGATAGATCGCCACGTGACGTCTATTCGAAGACGACACCTATTGAACTTCCTTATCAAAAAATTTGGCGTAAACATTGATCAAGTATTTTTTCTTCCTTATAGTATCCTACTTATCGAAAACGTCATTATATATCTTTTACTTCAACAGTATTTCTCTCTCCCTCTCTCTCTCTTCCTCCTGTTAATTGCGTGTGTTCTCTGCTTGTTTTTTTCTTCTTGTGGTTGTGTTTTTTCTTTTATTCTTTTTCTCGTTTCCCTATCTTTTTTCTTTCTTTTCTTAAAAATCTTTCTTCTGTGGTTCTTTCAGATTCTATTTTAGTAAAATTTTCCCTCTTTCTTTTATTGCTGACTTTATCTTATATTATCTATACTTCTTCATCTGTTGTTCACTTTTATTGCTGACTTTATCTTATATTATCTATACTTCTTCATCTGTTGCTCACTATTTATTGCTTACTTTATCTTATATTATCTATACTTCTTCATCTGTTGCTCACTATTTATTGCTTACTTTATCTTATATTATCTGGTGAGCAACAGATGAAGAAGTACAGCAATAAATAACTTTATCTTATATTATCTATACTTCTTCATCTGTTGCTCACTTTTATTACTTCTTCATCTGTTGTTCAC
>NW_013669692.1:47020-49739 GCF_000517525.1 Limulus polyphemus
TCTTCATCTGTTGCTCACTATTTATTGCTGACTTTATCTTATATTATCTATACTTCATCTGTTGCTCACTTTTATTGCTGACTTTATCTTATATTATCTATACTTCTTCATCTGTTGCTCACTATTTATTGCTGACTTTATCTTATATTATCTATACTTCTTCATCTGTTGCTCACTATTTATTGCTGACTTTATCTTATATTATCTATACTTCTTCATCTGTTGCTCACTTTTATTGCTGACTTTATCTTATATTATCTATACTTCTTCATCTGTTGTTCACTTTTATTGCTGACTTTATCTTATATTATCTGTACTTCTTCATCTGTTGTTCACTATTTATAATTCATTTCGATTCGTTCTCTCTCTCTCTATTTCGTGATTTCCTATAATTTACGGTTTCTTAAGTATTTCTGTATTTACATTTTTCTGTTAATAACTTTGTTTTCAGCTCGTTTTGTTCTCCTTGACATAATTACTTTTATTTTCATTTCTCTGTGTTTATTGTGTTATTGTTTTTTCTTCCCTTGTCTCTTAGTTCCATACCGTTTAAAACCTTTTATATTTCAGTGTGTGTTCTTTATTGGAGGTGCTTCTTCAATGTATTTTTATAGTTAGGTTTATTTCTCCTGAGAGACTTTTTTTTTTAATTTGTTATTATCATTGCTATGTATCTTTGCTCTCTCTTTTTTTTCTTCATAATTTTACTTCGCTGTTCATATTTATAGCTTCATTTCTTTTTTGTACTTTCTGTTTCTCTCTCGTTTCTTCTAGCTTTTTGTTCTCTTTCTCTCTTCCTATATTCCTCCTGTTTCTCTTTCTCTCTATTTATACCTTCCTTTATATTATACTCTTCCTTTATACCTTGTTCTCTCTTTTTTGTCGTTTTCGTTATACATTATTGCAATCACTATTTATCTAATTTCCTATTCTGCTGGACTATCTTATTCTACTTTCATCTATCTCCTCTAAGTTTCACGCTTTACTTTTTACTCTTTACATCTAATCTTTTCCGTCTGTTTCTTTTACAACGCTTTTATTATTTTCTCTAAATAATCTCTCTGACCCTTTGTCTTTAACATACTTATATTTGTCTCACCTGTTTTGCATTCATTCTAACTTCCGGTTGCTTTGTCTTGTACTTTCTTTCATTTCACTTCTAGATTTTTTAAAATTTTTGTTTTTCATGTCGGTGATCAAACTGGCTCGTCGCCACATAGCAATCTAGCAAAAGAGTAGAGTCAGCCAAACTCTGCTGGTATAGGTTCAGAGGTTTATTATATTGAAGGACAGACAGTAGTTAGTGATGAAAGAACTATTTTCTTCTTTTTGTTCCAGTTTGAATCTTACTGGAAACTGCTTATTTTTTAACTAGTGTACTTTGATGAACATATAGTATCCACACATCAAAAAAGAACTTGTACACAAAGTTATGAATATAGTGGAATTTAGTGGAATATAGAAAGGTCAGAGATCCCCTGAGGTTCAGGTATAGCCGTCGTTAATTTTAACTGTTGACCCGACGCCCCAAGGGCTATGAACCAAATGATGGGATTAACTGTCATTTTTACAACGAACTCGTGTATAGTGGCATCACGTTTCGAGACTTGGACTGTTCGATACGCAGCCCGACACGTTAATCACTAGGATTATGTCAGAAAATGGTTGCCATACTCACGGGGTTTTAATAGACGCTCTAGAAAATGAATAATTTGTCTATTTAGAATTATTTGCGATTATTAGTTATCAATTGTCGGTAAAAGGAAAACAAGAAACTAAAAACGGCTGGAATCGGTATTTGTCATTCTCAACATTAATTATACCTTATGCGTTACACGAACCAATATATATGTATATATATATGTATATGTTAGAAACCTCTAAGATCTAGGAATATCTATGTGTAATTTGAAACTGCTGACCAGAGAGAGGCCAAATAGTCAAAAACAACCGTCGCCTATGAGGCTATTCTAAATCGAAAAGCGAGATTCTTAGACTGACGTGTGAATAAAACGCTTACATAGCTGAAAGTGTAGAGCCTGTATAGAATACCTGATTTATTTTACATCTGTTTTTAGCCAATGGATATGTATTTCAAACTCTTCTCGTACTTAGGCATACGGCTCTTAAAAATACATTATTACTAATGTATAAAAGGCTGTTCCTGCCCTAATGTTTATCAGTAACGGCTCTAAATAAGTACTGATATTATTTTCCTAAAGGACAGGGTTAAATAACCAGGTCACAAATTCCATGGAGTTTCTGGTATAACTGTCAATAATTTGGAAATACTGGTCAGTTAATCAGATGGAAGGCAGCCAGTCAGAAGTATCTACTGCCACGAGAGGTTTTGTCTGGCTTTTAAGTAAATAAAGAGATGGACCGTCACTATTATAACGCCGAAAATGCGGTGTGTGTTCAGTGGCATCGCGGCTCGAACCTTGGACCTTTCGATCCGCAGCCCCGCATGCTAACCAACAGGCCACACCTTGTCTCTCTCAATAACTGAATATGTTCCATTTTGTTCTCTCAGCTTTACGGTACAAGACGTGGATAAACCAGAACGACTTGGATCGATTAGTAAGTGGTAATGTGTGTGTGTGTTATCCTAATTTGAATAACACCTTCATAATACAGCGGAAGTCTGAAGGCTTAGGACGCTAAAAACCTGGTTTCGATACCCATGGTGGGCACAGCACAGATATTCCATTGTGTAGCT
>NW_013669692.1:50739-52665 GCF_000517525.1 Limulus polyphemus
CTGTTACATTTGTTTTTATTGCTATTTGTTTAATGTCAATTTTTACTTCATTAATTGTGGACTTTATCGAAAATAGTTCGTCCTATTAGTGTTAAGAACGTAGCTACACACAATGGACTTTCTATGCTCCATCCCAAGCGGATATCGAAACCCGATTATTAGAGTTATAACCTCATACTTACCACTGAGCCACCTGGGGGCGTTATATCAGTGAGGAGATATAATTCGTAATTATTCAATACAGCTTCTCGCTTGTTTGTTTGCTAAGCAAAAGCCACACAATAGGCTATTTGTTCTCTGCCCAACGCGAGTATCGAAACCCGATATTTAGCGTTATAAGCCCTCCGAATTACCCCTGAGGCACCAAGGGGTTTCTCGATTTAACAGATGGCTACGAGTCGGAATAAAGTGACAAATTAGAAAAGCCAAAACAACTTCCGTAGAGAATTAAAAGAAGTGGCTCAGCGGTAAGTCTCATGGGCACAGCAGAGATAGCCCACTGTGTAGCCCATTTTTTATATTAAACCTGCGGTATTCACGTTAGTTGAATACCGTGTGAGGACAGACAGATGCATCCTTTGTAATTTGAAACTTAATATCTGACTTTAATTCTAATACTTTGGTATGTAATTTCAGTTTACTGGTTCACGTTTGCCTTTGTTACTTTAGATCACACTAGGAACCGGAGGGTCATTGGTTCCCGTCTTGGTTCTGCAAAATTATCCCCTCCCCCGCACTCTGGGGCAGAGTGTGCTGTATAAGAGTGACAGTCACAGTCCACTATTTGGCGCCAGGTGCTGTTGACTAACGGTCTACCTTCTAGTCCTTGTTCTCTTTTACGTGAATATCTCATTCAAACAAAACTTAATTTTCAGAATTTCACTAAATGACTTAGTTTTTAATACTGACTTTGGTGAACTTAATTTATTTTGTCATTCCGTCTTTGATCATTTGCTGGATGTCGTAAGTTTACTTAAACTCTGCTTTGTAACCTTAAGGCGCGGATTGGCCCTGAGATAGTTGAAAATACGCCCCGTACTTTAAGCAGTGGGTGCGTTATAAGAGCGACAGTCGATGACTGCTTTGCCTTCCATTTTGTCAGTAGTTCCAAATCAGGGACAACGTCAGTTAACTTAGCCGTAAATACAAAACACAATTACAGTATATCTGGTAGTATCACTTATAAATGTTACTGTTTGCACGTTGTTTATTCAGTTCTTGTTAAAGACAAAGTATTTTTAAACACTAAATT
Organism: Limulus polyphemus; assembly: GCF_000517525.1. Lineage (NCBI taxonomy): Eukaryota > Metazoa > Arthropoda > Merostomata > Xiphosura > Limulidae > Limulus > Limulus polyphemus. The sequence goes on from NW_013669692.1 coordinate 51,992, forward strand.
TTGTTAGTCTAATTCATAAAGATTAGATTTTACTAAGCTTGTATATATATATATATTTAAATGGTCCTTTTATGTTTATTAAATATATTAGCAAATATTTTCAAGTGCGTATGTGTTAAAAGCGTGTTTTATGTTTTCTTTCAGTCTGTCTCCACATTATATCTATACACCTCCTTACGTTACGTCATCGAGCGTACTGCTGCCATCCCACGTGCCTTTGTCACCTGCTTCCGCAGCAGCAGCAGCTTGGCACGTCTACGACTACGCAGCTGCGTATCAACCAGCTCAATACGCTAGCGGTTTGGATCCCGCGAACTACACTTATCCAACTGTTACCTCAGCGCCATCTACTGGTTACGGAAGCACTTCGTATCTGCCGCCTCAAGTCTACCCGTACAACGTTCCGCAAGCGTTACCTGGAGTTGGAACTGTTGCTGGGTTGCCTCCTTACGTAACTCAATCTCAATTACAGGAGACGCGGCTGCAATAACATAGTGCTATTGAAGAGAGAAATTATCACCAGAATATTTTTTGTAAATGTCTTATTTAATACAAAAAAAAAAGCACTGTGTCTTGATAACTATAGAGGAAGAGATAATTAATACATATTTTTAACTTATAATTAATACATATTTTAACTTATAATTAATACATATTTTAACTTATAATTTATT
>NW_013669692.1:53559-57830 GCF_000517525.1 Limulus polyphemus
TAAGGGGACATGTATACACTGTCAGGGATAACAGTAAGGGGACATGTATACACTGTCAGGGATAACAGTAAAGGGACATGTATACACTGTCAGGGATAACAGTAAAGGGACATGTATACACTGTCAGGGATAACAGTAAAGGGACATGTATACACTGTGATGGAGAACAATAAGGGGACATGTATACACTGTCAGGGATAACAGTAAAGGGACATGTATACACTGTCATGGATAACAGTAAAGGGACATGTATACACTGTCAGGGATAACAATAAGTGGACATGTATACACTGTCATGGAGAGGAATCAGGGGACGTCCATGTAGCTGCTAACGTAACGCCAGTTAACTCGATCCATTGCAGCTATATTTGTTAACGGACCTGTGGGCCGTTTTAGAATGCGAAGAGAAAATGAAAGCCACGCTTAACGACTGGTCAGTCTATAAGATGTCCCACAACAGTTATGTGAAAAGTATACGCAATATATATTTTAACTGACCTCGGATTCCAGTAGAGTAATAATAATAATAATGCAGATAAAAAAAACTGCTTAACAGTAAAACTACCAACTTGTTTAACTCTCAAATTACTGGCGTGTTTTTACACACTTTGCTACCACCAGGGTCGACATATTGCACAGTTTATTACATGTTACAATAGGAAGTGTAAAGAAGTAAAAAAGATAGTGTAAAATCAGTTATCCTATGTGCAAAATACATAGGAGACACACGCAATACTTAGTCCAATAAATGACGATGGTGGTGTATTTTGTTGTTGTTGTTCGACTCGTATGTTAATAGACGCCCTGAAACCAATAAATGCATGAACCATAAAGCAATTAGGTTCATGAGCAGTTTAGAAAAAAAAAAGTGGTTATGGACCCCACCTGGCGGTTTAGAGTTCAAAAGAAACCTTGGGTATTGAAATTTCTTGGACGATGTTAAAGCCATAGGTTTATTTAATCTGTGTCACAAATTCCTGGTGTTGACACTTAGCGGTGAAAATACTTTTAAATAAATGTGTCACTGTTGGTAGTAAGCCATATATTAGTCTGTCATACTGTGACGTCACGAACCATAGATTTAAACTAGTCGTCATATGTGTATCTATGTTGTCTATGTCTTGAAAATACTTGTTGACGTATCTATAGGTTTCATGTTGTAGTTAGTGCCTGTGAGGACTTGTAGGCATCGTAATCATTTCAGTTGACAGTGGTAACGAGAGTTTCTTGTCTACGAAACATTTCGGTAAAAAAAACCTCCCAAATACAAGAATTTTAGTACACAAACGACCTAAATTCATTTACATGCATGGTATAAGTAATTAGAAATTAATTGTCACCGAAACAAACTTGTTATTGTGTATATATATATTTTAGCCATAATCATGTGATTTCAGTGTATTCTTCATGTATTGTAGTCGTTACTTAACGTAAAATAATAAATATAAATAAATACTTTAATTTTTTTTTCATTACCTAAACAATCGGACACAACAATTCATAACTTTGCGTTGTTTGATATTACTCATCAGTAAAATAAAGCTTACCCGAATTCAATTTCTGTGGCTGTCTATTTCAGAATAGTCTCGACTACAGCGACTGGTGGGTGATAAGCCATTCAAAACAACAAAATATATAAATCACGAGGAATTAGGGCATCATATTATCTTCAAACATTTCTCCATATTATATGTCTATATACACACAAATGCATACATACAGTAATAACAAACACAATAAAATTCTTGTATAAATATTCGACACATAAAAAAGTCATCTAAAGTGGTATCTAAAAGACAACAAAAATTGACAAATAAAAATTCAGTAAAAACCTCCAGATTACTACTCTTCAAAATTCAGTAATTTGTTGAAAATCGAATCTCATCACTTTATAAGTAAAACACTAAAAAAATTCAGTGCCGTTTTATAACATTTAGGTATCAATCAAGCGTTTGTTTGTGTCTGTGTGTTTGTGTTCATTATATATATATAGGACGTTGCAACTTTAGGCCTATCAGTATCATCGTCATATTGTATTCTTACAATGAAATGTTTGCAGTTTAGTAGATAAAATTTTTCGAGATATTCATAGACGTGAAATATAAATTAGGTTCTTCTGTTGAAGTTGCAAAACAACGGTATTTAATCACAACATGATATTTTTAGGTTTCTAACTGATATGAATGATTAAATATAGCTTAAAAAATTATATTAACATAACGGTACAGCCAGCAGAAACTTTTTTGCACTGCGAGTTTCCCATAGGACTACTTTCCCCATCAATTAATGGAGCATATCTCTTAATATCCAGTAAAACTATGATTGGGTTGATTGAATTTTCGCGTGATTTACCAATGGAAGTTCCAGACTGGAGGAGTCAATGTATGTCTCATTCATATTAAACATTTTCCTCTGGACAACTTTTATTTTTAATGTGGTTTGAATAATTAAACGATAACATCATGTAAATAAAAAAAATCTAATATCACAGAGGGCTGTTTCGTTCTTCGTGCTATGTAGAGCAAATGAAAACCTGATTTTTTTAAAAATAAAACGTAAATGCAGTTTTTGGCAATTATTTTACAGTTATATATATATGTTGTTTTTTAAATACAAAAATATGAATTCTGTTTATTGTCGACCGCTAGACCATATAGGTATGTCGTAGAAATAACTGAAAATATATCGCCATAAATTGTATGCGAACTCATATATATATATATATATATATATATATGTACACACACATTACTAGGCGTAAATATATCGTCTTTCAGTAATCAGCAGAGACAGTAGTTAATTAAGTATGCCAAGTATTTTATACAAGTATCTTATAATATGTTAATTGAACTACACGTTTACGCCATTAAAGCTTGCTTTCTCTCTTTCGAAGTATATACACGTGTATAAATATATATTTTTTCCATTAAAATGTATAAACGGAAAAAGACAGTAGGATGTGGAAATTGTAATCTCACCGCTAATTATTGTTATAGTTTTTTTAGAATCTGATTCGTATGAGAAAACTGTGATAATGATGTAGGAAGCTTTTAAAAATATAATTAACTGAAAATGTACAAAACACCATTAACTTTGTATATTGTATAAAATATTTTTAAGCTTTCCTGAAATTCGATATAGGTGGCGCTAGTATAGCTCTGTTCAAACTACATTTGAATTATCCTGTTAATTCCTTGGATAAAAAATGAATAGGAAACTTCTGCCCCTCCCCCTCATTTTTTAGATATCAAGGATAAGAAAAAAAAATTGTATATACTACAAGCTCTCTGTAAGAGATTGGCAATGTGACGTCAAACATTTATGTAAACGAGGTTACGTGTCACTGTGTGTTCTAACTTGTGTACGTTGTATATGAAATAAGTATGAATTATTAGGCCCATATATTATATGCTGGAGTATTAGTCAATGTTTTCCCACAAGAGGGCCAATTTTTATTGATTTCTCTCGGATGGAGTAATGTAAGACGTTTTGCAGAACAGAAAACGTTGAGTTGAGAGGGTTAATAATGTATTTGTAAGAGCATTTATCATTGTCACTGATGTCCCAGATAATGAATTTACGTACGTTTGCAAGTAACTGAAATTTTAATTTAATATGAATATATTTGCCTGAAATATAGATATGCTGTCTTTTTTTTTATTTACTACGTTCGCATTTTTTGTATATTTTTAGAGACTTATTTTGTATTTCTAAATGCATCTTGAGTAGAGCGCTGATATCATCATCGAGTGAGAAGATGACGACTCCAGGTTTCACAGATTGGAAGGTGTGTCGGTAGTTTTTTAAGTTCGTGGTTTATTAATTGTATAACTATTAAAAATCGTTTATGAAGCAGAAACTAAATCCGTTCTTTTTTTTTTGAAGCGACATAATATCATCGAAAGCTTAACTGTAATTAGTGCCTTTAGAATTTCCCGTGCCTTAAATTTTTTCGTGCCTTTAAGCTGTTTCAAAGATTCAATTTTTGCTTTGATATTTCAGTAAGTTAATAATGAGTAACGATAAAGGTGAGAAGTTTGTAGTTGTCTCATCGCTAAAAATAAGGGTTCGATCCTCGCTGTGGACACAGCGCAGGTAACAACACTCTTCACAGCATTGTACTTAACAAACAAACGAACAAGAATTGGTAACGTATATAACAGCGTTCGTAGGCCACTGGAAAATCATATTTTTATTTAATTGTCGTTAGGCAAGAGACCAGTTCAGGCCCAGCGCCAGGTTTTCAACATGAGACTTATAATAGTTCGGCA
>NW_013669692.1:58830-70859 GCF_000517525.1 Limulus polyphemus
TATATATATATATATATATATATATATATATATATATTAGTTATGAAAACAATTATAAGTTAAAATCAGAATATTTAAAGTTGTTGTTGTTTTATTTGGGGAGGAGAGCTTGATGCAATTCACGTCGGTACTGAGCTGTTTTTCTTTAAATTAAGAAACCTACAAAATAGACAAAAATATGTATATAATGTTTAGAACCAATGTTGTTATCAGAATATCACCACAATCCGGTGTGTTACAGTTTTAACCCTTGTTTTACACGTACATATTCAAAATGAGAAAAACTAGAGAGAATGCTATAATTGTTTTTAACTCCATTTCAGATGTAATCGAAACATATGTTTTTATGAGACCTGTTATCTGCAGAAAGTGTCTTTTAATCAGAACTATTATCTGCAGAACTGACCCAACAAATGTACACTACACTGTACCTCTAAAGTATGTAATAATTTAATGGAACTTCTAGTGATTCTTAAAGATATATTTTAGTACACATAATACGTCACGAGATGATGCCCTTGAGGCTAATACCTTTTTGAAATAGGATGTATTGATTTAAATCCTCGTTACTCAGATTACAGTATGCGGTCCATCATTGTAACCTGTATTTTCAAACAAGTGTATCTGAAATTGCCCCAAATAGTTTGTGTGTGTGGGGGGGGGGATTTTGGAGCAGTGTTTTGGATGGAATTTTCTCGTAAAAGAACAGGTATTTTGAGAGGTGATTAAAACAAAATAATTGCATATTGTGACATTAGATAGGTATTAAGAATTCACAAGATATGACGAAAAACAAGGACAAAGGATGCTGGAGACAAAAGGTGAAAATGATTGTTGTTGTTGTTAAATGTTTTATATTATACAGCTAGTGCCAGATTTTGAAGTGTACACATGTTTGTAAACCAGTTTGCACTCTTTTTTTTTTAAGTCATATTAGTAAGATTAAATAAATTACTATGGCTATTAAATAAGTTACTTTACTGTCCCCGGTGGAACAGGTAAGTCTACGGGCTTGCAAAGCTACAATCCGGGGGTTCGATTCCCCGCGGTGGACACAACATATAGCCCAATGTGGCTTTTCTACAAAACAAACAAATACTAAGTTAATTTATTATTATTAGCTTTCGATCTTTTTTGCTGGGCAACTGGATATCAAACACGAGTACAATTATTTAATGAACACTAAGGAAATTATAAAATTTTGTACTTAACGTTTAATTTAAACTATTCCCCAATTATTCTCATATTTAGTATTTTTAACGTTAGGTGGCAGATAGAGTGTGGGGCCGAAATATATTACACACTCGGTCTTCTTCTCTGAAAACCCCAAGGGACCCAAAGAAAATATTGTAGTGTTTAAAAATAAACTAAGCCTAATACTGTTGTCTTAAGACAAAAATAATTGATTTACAATATCACACTTTACCAGCAAAAGGCATTCCTGCTGTAACAGATAGCAGATTTTATTACTAGTTACGTATCCTAAAAAGATGGTTTGCTATGGCCATCATATTACGAGTCCAGTAATATTGTTGTTTAAGATGGCCATTGTAAACCAATGGATAATAGCATTTATTATGAGTCTTAAACAACAATATTACTGATGCTATTATCCATTGGTTTACTATGACCGTCATGTATAGGCTATTATCCATTGGTTTACTATGACCATCTTATTACGAGCCTTAAACAACAATATTACTGATGCTATTATCCATTGGTTTACAATGACCATCTTATTATGAGTCTTAAACAACAATATTACTGATGCTATCATTCGAGGCGGTTAACTATGACCATCATTCATTAAACAAGGTTTTGGCTAAAGTAGTGGATGATGTATTTTACTAGTTTTTATTTCTCACTAAACTGGCTTCAGTTAAATTGTCTTGAAATGTGAAGATTCGCGACTTTAAAAATCCAAAATAGTTTAAAAGTTTCTTTGTTGAATTTCGCACAAAGCTACTCGAGGGCTATGTGCGCTAATCGTCCGCAATTTAGCAGTGGTAGAGTAGACGGGAATCACTTAATCAACAACATCCACCGCCAACTAGTGGCTACTCTTTATCAACGAAAAGTGGGATTGGCCGTTATATTATAACGCTTCCACGACTGGAAGGACGAGCATGTTTGGTGGCGGATTTGAGGCCGCTTATTGCGAATCGAGCATCTTAAAACCACCAGGCTAGTGCTAGGACCAGTTTAGTTAGTAATCTAACAATAAGATTTCTGATTAATAAGTGATCTAAAGAAAACTGACTTTGTTGAATAAGCGTGTGAACTATGAATCTTATGAAGTAACTCACAAGACTTATGCTGAATAAAAAAACAAAACAAAAAACTTGTACTGATTGGGTGAAGGCTTAATGAAAATAATGTTTACCTCGATCCTCAGCTTATGAATGCTGTCTTTTATTCGAAGGTTCTGTTCATCATTAGTCTTCGAATAATAAACAAGGACTCTTCGGTAGCCGCGGCTCTATTTATATCCGAAATCGGTCAAGAGATGGAGCTATGAGCTAAATGTTTGTACTTGATAAAAAGAAAGAAAAAAAAAAGGAAAAAATAACTCTGAGCGATTCTATGAGCCACTGTACCGCGGCTGAAATAAAGCTTACTGAGGCCTAAGATAAACATTGTTGGAACAAGTAATAAAACACTTCTGTTGCTATAAAAATGTAGTTTTTGATAAGTTTCTAGCTGTTAGGAAATACATTTATTCTATCGTCAAATTAAGAAGTGGGTAATGAAGATAGAATCAAATTGTTTTCCTTTCTTTGTAATCGGTTAAGTAATTAGTGTATTTTTATTATCAAGTGATACACCAGAAACGAGAGCCCACGAGATTATTGGTGTGTTTTTGTTGTACGTCATATATTTTAGTCCTCAAATTCCGCCTACTTCTCTCTTCTTATACGTATCACTGTATCGTCAAATGTTGTGTTTAACATATAATACCCGTATTTATATTACTGTACAGTACTTTGATTGGGGATAATAATAATAAATCAGTCTTAAATGTATCATATATATTGATTTATTTACTCGTGGTTGTTTGATGTGTATTTACTGTATCTTATGAGCAAACAGTTAATTGGTGGAAATACGAAAATTTAACAGTCATTTGTTTGTTTTTGGAATTTCGCGATAAACTCATCGAGGGCTATCTGCGCTGGCCGTCCCTACTTTAGAAGTAACAGACAAGAAGAAATAAAGCTATTCAACACTACCCACTCCTTTTACCAACCAAAAATTGGGATGAACCGTAACGTTATAACGCGAGCATGTTTGGCGACAGGATTCGAACTCGCAGATTTAACAAACCCTCCTGATATTTCGTAATCTAAGTGTGTATTCTAGACTGATGTGAGATATTTTTAAAGTTCGCCCTTTTAATTTAAGGAATCGAAGCTCTCAGAATTAATTATTGATTCTCGTAAAAAAATCACTCTACCATGACCGGCGAGTGTAAACCTGCATATAGAAATTTTGAAGTGAAAAGAAGAATTATATTTCAACAACTTTTAGGAATTTATAATTTGGTCATTTTGTGTAATTTGCATATAAATTAAATACAAATCTTTACGTTTGTTTGTTAAAGAAACCAAACCACTTGATCATACGTATTTACCAGCAGACACGTGAACGACAGTTGTTTCAACATGACGATGTATCTGTTATCAAGTTTATTAATAACCAGTTAACAGAAATAAAATATATTTAATGATAATTTAATTCAACATTAAAATGCCCAAACAAAATTTTATTAAAATAAAACCTAGCCAGTTGTTTTCTTAGTGAAAAGCTACAAAATGGGCTATCTGCACCCTGCCCTTTTAAGTTTTCAGTGGCCTGAAGTGAGGGGACCCGTTCCTCTCACTTGGGCCCGGCATGGCCAGGTGGTTCGAGCGCTCGACTCGCAATCTGCGGGTTCGAATCCCCGTCACACCAAACATGCTCGCCTTTTCAGCCGTGGGGGCATTATAATGCAACGGTCAATCCCACTATTCGTTGGTAAAAGAGTAGCCCAAGAGTTGGCGTTGGGTGGCTGCCTTCCCTCTATTATATGACAGCTAAATTAGGGACGGCTAGCGCAGATAGTCCTCGTGTGGCTTTGCGCTAAATTCATAACAGACTAAACCAATCACCTCAGTTTTCAAACTGTCCCAATAAAAATGCATCAAATTAGGGAAATTACTCTCAGGAAAAATGCACAAACTTTAATCCAGAACCCAAAAGCTTCCAGGGTCCTATGGCGAACCCTGCCATAATAGATGTGCCTACGGGGTCCAATACATACACACACTTTTAATTTGCTTCCTATTAATTAGTAATATTCGTATTCTTTTATTTCGCGATATTAATCACTACCAGTGATCGTAAATTATCATGTAGGATATCATAATTATTTATAAAAACAACAACATTATGATATGTATATTTGCAAATGTTTTCATAACTTCAGTTCTCACCTTTTACTAATAACATTTATTTTGTTCGCACAAATACGAGTATGGTAATAACGATCCATGTAGGCTGTGGCCTTAAGAGTCGTTGTACAATTTTTTTAAATTTTCTTTCGTGAACAATGGCCCACTTTCCCGCCAATTAAAATATAATCAAAGGAGGTAGAAATCACGGCAACTTCGCGACATTATGAAGGGTGGATTCATAGCGACTTCATGCGATCATAATTAAAGGTGGTAGAATCAAAAAGTATAAAGAATAGACTCATGTGGGCTTCAAGGTACCATAATTAAATGACCAGAGACATAGTTAATTCATTTCCTTGAAGTGATATTTTGAACCTGAACAGCACCTTATGTGACACACGAGCTAAATTTAGAACTACTGACCAGAGAAAGGTCAACCAATAACCAGATTTGCGAGAATTCTTTTCAACATCATGTCGTAGCTCGATTCTTGGACCTTACCATATGTAGCCCATCACACTAACTATTAGGCTATGCCCCGATAATTAATACTTTAGATGAATTTAAAAATAAATTTTAAAACCACATGTGTTATTTAAATTAAATTCTAATGTTATTGCACCTTTACTATTTAACCCTAGACTGCCAATGTTAAATTTTCAATCATTAACATAGCGACCCCACGCTGGTGTTCTAGGGTTAATAACTTACAAATGTGATGTATGTGAATGTAACACACACATATATTGGGGCACATTTGTGCAACAAAAGTGATATAAAACTGTAATAAAAAAAAGAAGCCATTCATACAAAGATCTAACCCATGATTTATTACACAGCAGTAATATTTGTGAAAATAATCAGTATATTGTAAGTTTTTGTTTTATGGTGTTCATATACTACCTACTTACACTTGTTTATTAAATTAGCTATATTAATTACTGAGATGGTTTTGATCTATGTGAGTAACTTACTTTGATAAAAGTAATTGATAACAATAGAAAAATAAAATTGTTGCTTAGTAACAGCTTCTGTCAGTGACTAATATTGAAAATTGTGCTACAGTGATAAAGACACTTGGATTTTGAAAACGGTTATATCCAAAAACAAATCTAATACGGGACTATATTGGTATTTTTTCTTTTTATAAAATCTGTCAATTTTCCTAATTTATAATGGAAGAACAAATAAAAACATTTATGTACTTGTTAGAGAAATAAAGTAACAATAATAATGAATTTAAAGATAAGTAAAACCACTTCTGCTTTCAAATATCCTGTGGTCTCTGGGTGCAGGGATAAAAATTAATACTGTAACACTGTGAGAACATGACTCGTGAACAAAAATTACATGTGGAATAACACAAGGTTATTTTCAAAACTAGCAACTTGACATCGTTGGAACTTACTCAAGAGTTTTTGAAAATTGTCAACAGGTTTGATGTTCCTGCGGAATAAAGAGCCTACAATATTAGATATAAATGTGTCGTAAAAGTGTGGTTTTCGCCAGCAAAGACAATATAACATTTTGTGAGAATATTGTATTAATGCAGGGATATTTACATTATACATTTAGTTAGGTGTAGGAAAGAATAAAACGATATGAAAACTTTAGATAGTCAGCTTATCCTGTGTAACAAGTTATATATATGGAGCTTCCAGCATTTACTGATGTCTTTGATGAAGAGAGTTGTTACACGTTTTCCGTTTTTTTCATTTTAGCAACAATTTTTCTGGCATTTCTTTTGTCATTAAATTAAAACCAATCAAGTGAAATCATGAGACGACTTCAGTAGCGATGCTTTGTCATAATGTATTTATGTAACTGAGTCTAGTCTCGAGTTCTTTCCAGAAGCTAAAAGAAATTATAAATCAAAATATTTTATTGCAGAACAAAGTAAATCTCCAAACTTAACGAGAAACCAATAAAAGTTATTTGAATAATAAAAGATTTATTTTAGGATGTATAAAACATTTAAATGTATAAATTGTTGTCTAGTTTTACAGCAGCTTCCAAAGTAAGATTTATTTCACAAAAAACTACACTGTATGCAGCTTGAAAGACTTATTCATATATACTGAGCATTTAAGATTTATTATATAAGAACTTTTCTTATTATTAAAAACAACTTTATAGTAAGGGAATCCTTCACCAATTAATAATCCATTCCTACATATACAAATAAGGGATAAAGTCGCAGGAGTAATTTTTCAACTGCCCTTTATCTGGATACCACAAATGCTGTATGCTAATTTCTATAGCTAAGTAAGTTCTTAATAATATTTTTCTAAATATAACTGGAAAAAAAGTATTTGAGGAGTTGATTATACATTGCAGGGGTTTCATAACATGAAGATATCTAACTTCTCAAACATAGATATCCAAAAATCTTCTCATACCTACAAAAAGTAACACCAACATTCAATTTAGTGAATATTAGTTAAACAGTGTCATGCTATGTTATGCAAGATTTGCTCTTTAATATTTCAAAGCAAACTGTTCTCACTGTTACTTGCACTTTTCTATAATAACTTTGGTGAAAAATTGATTACATATGTTAGGAAAGAATAAAAAAATGCTTAAAGTTTTAAATCCAACTGACTAAAATCCAAAAAATAAATGGGAATTATGTAAACATATGGTTATATAAAAAAAAACGATTATATGTTAAACTCACCAAGTTTTACATCCACCTGTGGTTCCGAGCGGTCATTTGCTACTTCTGTTTTTAGTGAACACTTGGTATTACTTTCTCGCACTCTTTGTATAGACAGGAAAAACAACAAATCTCTGAAATAACCAATGTTGTAAAATTTGACAGTTATAATCTTCTTGTCAATAAAAAAAATAATTTTAAACAGTTCCAGGTAAGAACACTGAATTAGTATAGATACTAAATAAATAGAGTAGATAAAAGTATATTATTCTGGTCTTTGTCTGGAACACTTAAAAGAAAAAAAAATCTGTCGAACTATAAAAAGCCTTATATTTTTTTTACTAATGTATAATGCAACTATCAAATATTAACTTATTACTAACCATCATTAAATTACATGTTGGATAATCATATGTTTGGTGTTATTGTGAATTTTGAAAATTCCAGATAAAGAAAATGAATACATTAGTTTACCAAGTGAGAAAATTAACCTTGTACAAAATCAGTCATACTTGTTGACTCTGACTTTTAAATTACAGCATAAACCAAAATAACCAATACAGTTATAATGAAGTCACCAGATATACCAAAATCGAAAAATAACTATTCTAAAATGCACTTTTTTTTTTTCATGAAACAAAATGTACTAGGGAAAAAAAATTACCAAAAAAGTTTTCCAAACTCTTTAAAAAAATATTGAACCTTTTTATTAAATAATTCAACAGTGTAGCATTTCTCATTTTAATGAATGCTTATGCATAATTCGTAGCTTATTTATTTAAACTTGGAATCTGTGAAAGTTCCAAATAAGTACATGTATAATTACAGTACAATGGGACTTACAGATAAATAATCCATACTATAACAAATGTAAATTTCTTAATATCTTGAACAACTTTCCCAATTGAAAATAACATTAACTTCTATGGAAAACAAAACACGTTTGAACTCTAAAAAGTAACAGTTTTTGTAACTTATAAGGTACACAGTTTAGAAAATACTCTCTTGCCAAAAATAACATCACCAATAAACATAGCAAATTTATTCCAGGATAACAACAGTAGGGTTATCAAATCACTTTACATTTTTCTGATTCATCATTAATTTCAACAATTAAGTTATATACTTAATACATAGTATTAGACCTATAGAATAAAGGCTATACACTTCTTGAGATATTAGGCTAATCCAACCTTTGAAATATTTTTCTGTCCAACTTGTGTTTGGTGGGAGGTTATTCAAAATAATAATATTGGCCACATTTATCAAATTATTATTAATAATAAATCTATAAGTTTAACTAATAGTACTTTAAAAAAAACCTGAAAAGTCTACCTTCAAATATGCTCATATTAAAGGGTTGTTTATATTTGCCTTTACTTGATTTTTGATCCTACGTGTTTTTGTAACATAATGGATGTTATTAGTTATGATATCAAAACCAAAATACAGTACAGGTGCTTGCTTGTATGTTGTAGTTTACAATTTAAACTAAAGACTGAATCCCGACAACGATTTATCTATAACTTATAAGTTAATCATTACTATTACAGCTCTATGATACAACTAAATTATAAATTCGTTAGAATCAGAATTTATTTGGTGCAATTGTATCTTTAGCTTGTAAAATGTACTGCAAACGTCATTGTCCAGTAATAATATAAATTAGTAAATAATAATAATACTGTTCGCTAGGCCCAAGCAAATACTATACGAGTCATGATTGAGTTGGCTATTATAATACAACTATAACTTAGCTTATAAGATTTACAATTACTAAGTTAACTTTTTAATTTATTCATTAAGGAAATTACTACCTCACTGATTCAACATTAGGATGAAATGGATCAAATTTAATTTTTACTTGTTGAACCGGCCGTAAATGCAACTCTTTTACGGTTCTATACAATGCCATTTTCACAGGACTTTTTACAGAATTCACTGCTGCCATGTTTAATCCTACTCTCGTTCGCATGTGTTTATTATTGTATCTTACGCTCCACCTTTCGGAAAAGAAAAATATTATTCTTATAAATGTTGGCGTTTAATTTCGAGCTACATGAATTTGATCGTTACCAAATACGCTTCTAGTGATAAAAGTAATAAAGTATATATGGAAATTAAACGCATACGAACATAGAATATATGTTTTATTTCAATAATATATAGAACTTTCTATTTAATGATACATGCAAAAGAAGATTTATCGATATTTAATAACTCGTGTCATTGAGAATCTATTTTGATAATAATATTTTATGGCAGTGGTCATAATAGACAAAACAATGAACAGGGCATCAAAACCCCATGAAAGAGAAATATGACTTAGTTGTTGAATAATAAATAAAGCGAACCACTATTTAAATAATACAGCAATTGTGGAAACATACATAAAAACAAATTAAAATTGAATAGAGCTATTTAAACATTTGTTGTGAGTGTAAAACACTTTGTTACAACAGCGGAAGTCACGTGATGCTGCTGGCTCATGCGTGACTGAGTTTCTCGGATTATCAGGGAACTCCTCGAATTTTGGCGAAGCCTCTTTCTTAGTATGTAATCCTGGCGAGAAAAGCCAGCAGATACGATGATGTATGGATGATGAAGCGAACAGTAGTCATGGTGAGTTTCGGGTAATTTACGATTATGTTTCGAGCTAGTGTGTGTTTTGCACTCGTAGAAAGCAAAGTTATCGAGTTTAAAGTGGCGAGAAAAGTACTGGCAGTGGAATGGCTGTGTACTAAAAGTTTGTATCGAGAAAGAATAAACTGGTTTAATCAAGAAAGGACTTGTATCACTGAAGTTCCTCGGAAATAATTTCTACCAGAAATTAACAAACAAGCAGATACATAACAATTTAAATACACCATTTCGATTTACAGATTAAAGTATTTATCATAATCTATTCTGGTTGGAAAGTATATAGATGTGTCGTAATAGCATTCATTTACATATTTTTGTTTTGACCTCAAAACCGAGTCCGAGATTTATGTACACATATAAGACTGGGGAATGGAATGATTATTGTCTACGTATAGCCTACTTCAACTCCCGTGAATATCAAATAAGTAAGGTTCAATCTATCTATGTTTATCTCTATTTTATCGTTTTTTCATGTGTTATACAGTGAAACTGCCCTATTTGTTGTCGAGAGGGTATTAACCTACTTTATTCCTATACTTATGTATAGATTGTCATAAGTATAACAATGCCTCGTCTAGACTAAATGCTCTAAGTAACCTAAAAGGTCATAAGACTCATTTACAGCTATTCCTAATTTTAAGTTACTGATCAGAAGAAGTGCAGTCAGCCAGAAGCAATCTCAGCAAGGGCTCTTCCTAGGTCTTTGAACCAAATAATAGGATTGATTGATACTTTTATAATTCTCCCATTGTCGTAAGTGAGGGTTGTGTTCACGTCTCGAACTTTAGACCCATATATTTGCAGCCTGACACAATGCCACTATTGCGATAACAAAATTGTTAGAGGCAAGAATAGCTAGTCTTCGTTATTATCGTGAATATAAAAAAGCCACATTTTAAAGAACATAAAAGAGAAGTTCTTTTAAATATTTCAATTTGTTATTTGTCTTTAAGAGCAGTTATGTCACTCAAAATGCATCATCTACTTTTATTTGTTTTTGTCTTTTATCTCTTTGGTAGCATTTTGTGTTATTTATCATGATAATCGAATCCAAGAAGAGTAATTAAGGCTTAGGGTTTATTTAGCTCCATAAATTTAGAGACACTGGAAAAGTTTATATATTGTTACGTCTGTGTTCGTTTGTTAATTACCCGTAAAAATTCTTTCCGAAGAACTTCAGTGATACAAGTCCTTTCTTAATTAAAACTAGTTTATTCTTCCTCAATACATCTTTGCAGTACACTTAATTTCCACAGTCACTTTAAGTTAAACACACGCTATAATTCACAACGATTTACACACTTTACTTACGGCTTGACTCGATTATCTGTTTCTGTCTCCCTGTCTGCTATTCAATTATCTATCCCGTCACTTTATTTGCCGGCTTATATACTATAAGAGCGCGTGTCTTCTCATAATTGATGAAGTATATATATTGTTACGTCTGTGTTCGTTTGTTAATTACCCATAAAAATTCTTTTCGAAGAACTTCAGCGATACAAGTCCTTTCTTAATTAAAACTAGTTTATTCTTCCTCAATACAACTTTGCAATACAATTAATTTCTACAGTCACTTTAACTTAAACACATGCTATAATTCACAACGATTTACACACTTCACTTACGGCTTGACTCGATTATCTGTCTATATCTTCAATCTCTCTGTCTGCTATTCCAGTTCCGATTAATTGTTACGTTTTATCTGGTGCGCTTATATACAGGAATAGAGGGCGTCTAGCAAATATTGGATTATTCGTGATGTTCCTCGATCCTTCTAGATACTCATTACGTGTTACCAGCGTCATGTGACTTCCGCTGTCGTAACAATATGCTCTTGCTCCCTACTAGGTACTTATCAAAGATCGATTTTAGATTCAATATCCCTTCTCTTGAGGATATTCTGGGCTTAAATCCCAATTGAATGTCAGTTATCTCTGCCTCTAAAATGGTCATATTTCTCTCTATCAAATAATTGAATAAGTTGGTGAAATAGTGCTTTCCATCTAGAAGTTACAGTCCCACTGGAAGCCAAGACTTTGACTGGTAAAAAGTGCAGAAACTAGTAATAAAAAATTTTATTCTAAAAATTTCTGCATTGAACTACCTAAGGTATGTATGCGTCCGCCATTTAAGTGCAGTGTATGAGTGGTTGAATGCAGGAATAAATAATGCAGATTTTCCTCCCTTCCCAACTTCTTCCTAGTTCTCGATCCGTTTCCATCCCTACATTTCAACAATTTCAGATTAAAATTTTTGTTACTAGTGTGTTGTTACGTCTCCGTTCGTTCGTTAATTTT
>NW_013669692.1:71311-75812 GCF_000517525.1 Limulus polyphemus
CAATACTCCGTTCAATTACACACTCTCTGACTGCAGTTTAATTACTCACTACCTCGCGTCGCTTCGTGGCCGGTCTTATATATACAAGACTACACTATATCTAGTAATCTCCCGACAATTCACGAAGGTTCGAGAAGGACGTGGCGTGATACTAATCACGTGACCTCGCTGACGCAATAGTATTTATAAACGTCGTAAAAGTTAAACGAAAACTTGGACCGAATTATGAGTCGCTACGAACTTATGCCAACTTACTATATTTAGCTTATTAAAAAAACAAAGGTGTTTACAATATGACACTTTTGTTTATATATATACATATTTGTAAGGAAAACTTCGTTATGTGCACAATATAAAGGTTTAAATAGATATTTTTCTCGGTAATTTTTTCAAAAAATATAGTAACGTAACAACTGTTCTCAAGTATATTTCTGTTGTGCTGTTACACTCTCCGTTTATTTATAGCCGATTTGGAAATTATTTTATCTCAAAGAGAATCAGATAATAATAACGTATAAAAAGTGAATACCTATCGAGAAAACTTATGTAAAATACTTATGGACTTAGATGGCGCTTTAGTATTTGTTGTCATGTAAGTATAGTAAATATGAACAAAAGTAATAACAAAGAAGTTTATAAATATTTATTAATTTATGGTGAACATTAAAATATTAATGTATGATGTATCCAGATAATACACATATGATATGTACTTTCAAAGAGAGGATGAGTAAGTGTGACTTTTATATATATATTATAAACTTAAATTAGAAGTTAAAGTAAACTCGTCGGTTTAGTGTTTTGTTAAGACTGAAGTCTAATCAAGGTGATAGCGGTGGACTGTTGCTACTGCTTCTACTAAGTACTAGTATAGTTGATCGCAGTTCGTAATTTGTGTTCTATCGAGAGAAAGAAACTTCTTTTTAGGAGTAATTTGCTAATTCAACTTTTCAGATTTATTCCGTACTTCTAATTTCTGTACTCGTCTGTGATAGTATTACTGTTAGTACCATTGTAAGTGGAAACTTAACCTTATAAGTTATTCTAAGGCCAAGTAAAGAAAAACATGTTCAGTGTGTGGAGTTTCTTAAAAAAAAAAAAGGAAGGAGGAAGTACTTTTTTTAATAACCTCCTTCAAACCAAGATTGCACACTTTTCATGATTGTTGATCGTTTTCAAAGGGACCATGTCAAACAGAAGTCATCTTTGTTTCATTTTTTCATCAAAACGATACAGATTTTTTAAGACAAACACAAAAAAAGGGCAAAATTAATCAACTCTGTTCATCTCTTATTTTTTCTTATTCAGGAGTCTTTTTTTTTTGTTTCTTTGTATGGTTGAGAAACAATAATACAAAAAAGGTAAAAATCACTAAAAAATGGGGAGGCAGCTGCAATAAAGGGAAGCAGGTGGAGACATTAAACATGTATTTTTTTTTTTACTTGACCTAATAGTGTTTGTTGAAAAGGTAAATGTCAGTTTAATTAAGTTTCTGAAACAGTATGAACAGTATGTTTTAAAGTTGTTTTTTTCCGAAAAGTTACAGGATATTAAACTACTAGTGATATGATATGTAATATTTTAATGTTTACATTTCATGCTTGTTAGTTTTTATTTCTTTAACATTATTAATCTAAACCTTTGTGACTTGAGACAAAATAGTAGATAAGTAACAGAAACTTGAATAGGTTAGGATTTGTATATTGCCATTTCCTGTTTTAAAAGAAACCTTTTGTTGTTGATGGTTGGGGCCATTTGATTTTGCAATAACATTAAATACAACTTTAAATGACACTTTGAAATATTTTCTAAATGGATTTTAATTGATTTGTCATGTTATTTTCTTTATGTTGCTTGTGATGTTTTTCTTGAATTAACTCATAATTGGTTCTTTGTTCATAATTGTTGGGATTTAGTGATTTACTGTCATAGAAATGAATTAACTATTGCTGATGTAATATTTTAGTTAAGATATATATATAGATAAATTTGTATAGTGCATGCTAACAAAGTACATTTTAAATTACTTTTTATGTTTCATACTTTTTTTAATCTATTTTTTAAAATTTTTATTGAAACTTTACAAGTTATAAAGATTTTGGTCTTCATAATGTTTGCTTCATGGTTAAAAAAAACAATATATATTTAAATGTTTTGTTGGTTTCTTTCAACAACAACAAAAATTGTGTTATTGCATTATATATTGTAATAATTTCTAGCATATTAGTGTAGGGCTACTTTATATTTCTGGTAATTATTTCATAAGAAAAGTTGATTCTTATTATATTTATAGAATTGCTTGTTTGCCTTTGGTGCATATGTTGCTTGACTTTGTGGCTTTCACAGTTTGTTTGAAATATTAAGTATTGTGGTTATTTATATCAGAGTTTCTTGTATAGTTATTTCACTGTTTTTTAAATGTTTGTATGATATTCACTAGACCACATGAATGTCAGAAATTATGTTTTATTTTATCACGTTGGAGTGGGGTCCCTGAACATGTGGGTATATCAAACATTATTAACTTAATGTAAGAGGTGATAATAGATGAGGCCCTCTATTACTTATTATAAGCTTAACTTAAGGTAAGAGGTGATAATAGATGAGGCCCTCTATTATTTATTATAAGCTTAACTTAAGGTAAGAGGTGATCGTAGATGAAGCCCTCTAGTATTTATTATAAGCTTAACTTAAGGTAAGAGGTGATCATAAATGAGGCCCTCTATTATATATTACTAGCTTAATTTAAGGTAAGAGGTGATCGTAGATGAGGCCCTCTATTATTTATTATAAGCTTAACTTAAGGTAAGAGGTGATTGTAGATGAGTCCCTCTATTATTTATTATAAGCTTAACTTAAGGTAAGAGGTGATCGTAGATGAGTCCCTCTATTATTTATTATAAGCTTAACTTAAGGTAAGAGGTGATCGTAGATAAGGCCCTCTATTATTTATTACAAGCTTAACTTAAGGTAAGAAGTGATCATAGATGATGCCCTCTATTATTTATTATAAGCTTAACTTAAGGTAAGAGGTGATCATAGATGAGGCCCTTTATTATTTATTATAAGCTTAACTTCAGGTAAGAGGTGATTGTAAATGAGACCCTCTATTATTTATTATAAACTTAACTTCGGGTAAGAGGTGATCATAGATGAGGCCCTCTACTATTCATTATAAGCTTAACTTCAGGTCAGAGGTGATCATAGATGAGGCCCTCTATTAGTTATTTAGGAATATCAATACTTACAAGTATTCTGATTTTTTTCTGCAGACATGAACCACTTTTCTTGCTTTTTTTTTATTGTTGGCCGACATAGTATCTGACAGTTAGAATTACCTACATTTTATATATGACATCCATTATTCAGAAAATATTTAGTCATACATTTAAGTTATTTGAATAGGCTTCACGAATGGAAAAAATATAAAATGTTAATATTTTGTACCTGCTGTACATTTTGATGCACTTTTAATTATATTTCTTTACTTTCGATATGTTGCATTACCTCCTATCACATAAATAGCTATTCTTGTTCAGTGCTGCCCTCTATATGCAAAACTGTTCGTGCATTCCACAAGCCTTGAGCTCCCAGGTACCTTACAATCAACTGGTTCAATTTCATCTCGCACATAATCATCACGTGAAAACCCTCCACCAATAAGAGTGCGACACATTCTCCTGATGCATGTGATTCCCTCTGTTGGATTCTACCGAACTATCACTTCTCCTTTGGCAGTAGTTGTGTCAAGATGTTTTTGTAGTGTTCTTCAGTCTTGTTTTTTTGTTCAACTCTTTTTTTAATATTATTCCAAAGTGGATTTGTTTTTGTTTTTTCTTTGTTTTTATAATATTAATGACTTTTCAGATAAATTGTTTTCCCAGTTTTTTATTTTTTTTTCTCATCAAACAATTGTGTTTTATTTTTCATTGTTACACAATGGATTCTGAAGTTCAGGTTACCACTCTGGAGGTAATACCTTCTACTATCACACTCACGCAGGGTACAGGTGGGGGGTGATTTGTCTTTGGACATATCGACTATCATCTTTCATAAGATTGGTCGTTATATGAGTCAACCTGCTTCTCCTGATCTTGCCTCAGTTTCTCCTCAAACTGCCAAATATGTTGGGGTTTGACGAGGATTTTGACAGCGCTGGATCTTCTCGTGCCACTACTGCGGAACCAGCTAGGCCTAATATGGCTTTTCTGGACATGATTTATCAGGTAAGTCCTGTTTTTTCCACTTCCCTGATTTCATATGATTCCCTTCCTTCTTTGTTACATGATATCTTCTTCTCTTAGTATTTGGTTTTCACCCACTTTTCCAGATATTAGGGTTCATGCTGAGCGTTTTGTTTCTCATATGATGGATGGTGCCAGCATGCCTTGCCCTCAACCAGCTCCGGATCAGATTGCCTTAGCCTACCATCAGGCTGAATGTCCATTTCTTGATTCTTATCACTTTGAATCACTTTTGCCTGTGTGTGTGTGGTGGGGGT
>NW_013669692.1:76812-81370 GCF_000517525.1 Limulus polyphemus
CTTTGTAATCACTTTTGTCCTGTGTGTGTGTGGTGGGGGGGGGGGGATCCTGTTCGTTTATCACATGCCCAATTTTCTCAGTTTCTTCTTACCCTATCGACTCTCCTACAGTACTTGTCTACCATGGTGGTTCACAGAGATCGTGAGGGTTTTTCTAAGGATAGCCTCTCTCTTATTACCTCCACGTTTGTCTTCTCTTCAGCTCTATTCTTACACATATAGTTTCTCTGTTGTTGGGATCTCCTGGGGAGGGATGCATCTTTGTCCCAGGTTCGTTTACTGCCTACTTATCTCCGGGACTTATGTATGGCCACTTTTCAGCAGTGATATGTTTTTGGTAATATTTCTGAGATTTTGGAATCCCGTGTAGAGTCAGTGTGATGAGAAACTACCCTTTCTGTCTTGGTGGATCATTTGTTTCATTCAGAGCCTAGACATGCCCCTATTATTGTTTCCCATCCAGCTCTTTCTAAGCCCTTACCTAATCCTTCCTCAAGGGGTTCCTCTTCTCGTCGTTTTATGTGACCGAGATGAACACTTCGCCAACAGTATAGATGACTACCCAGTTGGTCGTGGTCCAATGGGGCCTTGCTTGATCGATTTTGTTCCCCTTTGGCAACTCTTGACCACAGATCTGTGGGTGTTTTGGGTATTATCGAAGAGAATTGTAATCCATTTTCTTTTCCATCCTCCTTTGTCTCAATCCTGCTTTTTGGTGAGTGGTGTCTGACCAGGTATGCTTCCAATAGTCAAATCTGCACTGTCAGGCCATGTTAACTGCATATTTATAACTTCCATGGTCATAAAATGCTCACTGTTGAGATGGGCTGTTCCACAAGATTACTTGTAGGTTTTTCGTAGCAATATACTTGCTTCATTAATATGCCCATTCCGGACCATACTCACCCATGGACTTCACGGGTAAAGCAGAAGGGGATAGCTGCTCATTCCTGCCATGCCTTTGATTGAATAAATCATATATAGTCTGCTTCTCAAAATAGGGTTTTTGTGGTCACCTGTTGCATTGTCTCCAGTGTTGATGTATGGTTTGGAACTGGATAGTGGTAAGGACTCCCATACTCCACCTGAAGTAAAATGGGGGAGAAAATGCAGTGGAGAGTCCAGAGGCTGTGGAGGTGGACCACGGAGGCAACCTCCTGAATGTGATATAGACATATGATACAAATAATGTTACAATCATTCAGTTGCGAGTAGGGCCGTGGTGTTCTGCTGGTATAGATGACGAGATGTTCTCCAATCTGATGCTCCACCTCTGTATGGGTTTATACTTGAGGGGATGTTATATCTTTTGAGTGAGCCGTCAAAATACAGTTCACCCCTTCGATTGGGATCCCTCATTCTGTCCCACATGGATGTCAGTTCCCAGTGGCCGGGTTTTGGATTCAGAGATGAACCAATCAACATAAGTCCTCACACATGTTTTATAGGTGTATCTGTGCCTCACTCACTTATACTCTTGTTTCATCCACTCGTGTTATGTGGGTCATGGAAGCTGGACATGTAGATTAATGCAGTTCTTCCCCTTACGCTATACCGAGGATGTTATTGCACTAGAGGCGGTTCCTGTTAGATGGTCTTGAGTGAGTTAGTTTCTATTACCGAGACATCTTTCTTATGCCGATCGTCCGGATGTTGGGTTCCCGGATTGGTCAAACTATTTATTACGTTGCCATCATGTATCCCATTGACGGAGTGGTGGGTTCCTGATTCTCTCCGTTGTACTGAACTTGATGTGAAGATGGTATGATCCTCTTTCCTACCCCCCACTAGATGGCTGGGTTTTGGATGTAGTTGATTTGTCGTGTACTGTCCGTCGCACCCTAGCCACTCTACACCTGGGAGCACATCCTTTTACTTTCACCCATGTTCCAGTACTCTGTTGGATTGAGATTTCTTATATGGTGGTTCAGGTTCCTATCCCACCATTGTTCTCTCCCGTATCAATGTGCTCCTCTCCTTTTCCACCCATGTCTGTGACACCTAATTCCACACTGGTACACACTCAACACCTTTGACTGTACTGACACCAGCTGTGCTGGGTGCACTTAAGCTACTTGTATATTCTTGAATTACCTATGTCATAATGTAGGTAAGTACTTAAAATGCTTAATTTTACTTTCTATTTTTTTCTTTTAAATGTACTTCACCTTTTTCCTTTTGTAACGACCATCGTTGGGGTCTCTTTTTCATTAAAACTTCTATAAAACAAATTATTTGGCAATACATCTTTAATGAAGTTATTTACCACATAATTTATATGTAATGGAAATTGATTCACATAAATGTAAGGCCTTTTTTAAAAATTTAAGTATACTGGTGTTCTCTCAAAATTATCAATGAAGGTTTTAAGATAAATTCAGGGAAAAAGACAAAAGGACCTAAATGTTAATTATTTGTGAAGAATCTCCATAACAATCATGCATATAAATGTATCAGTGTATTTTAGGAATAGCTTATCATAGAATATTCATGAAATCTGTGTGCAAAAGAGGTACTAATACTTTTTTGTTAAGCTTCAATATGACCACCTTATATATACATGTTTATAAAGACGACAACTATTGTTTAGAACCAAGGTGTTCAAGATATATTGGTTTGACTGTATTATGTAAATATTTCTTCACACAAATATCTCTTATAAAGTTAACAATTGATTTCAAGTCTGTCCATCGATAAAGGTGTATTTGTAATAACACGACTTTACGTTCAAGATATTTTTTCAATAATTTTCATTTGTATGAAATTTTGTGTTCATTGATTCCTTACAAAATATTTAAATTTTGTTTTAATTGAAGAGAGTACTCAGACTAGAAATTGTGCAATAAAGAGGTGTAACATTTTCTGCCATTTAATCAGATTGTGATGAAGAACAAAGTTTTTGACGTCACCCAAGTTATGAAATGTTTGGTAGTAAGTGACAACCAGTAACAATTAAATTTATAAATTTAAGTTTTGTAACTTTCTTTAAAGTTTTTCTCTCTGTTTTGAAATGTTACATATTTCATAACAAGACATCAATCATCGAATATGTAGCTGTTGAAGCTAAGAAAATGCTACAATTATATCTGTCTGTGCAATGCAGAATTATTAAGATTTGTTTTTAGGTTAATAGAGATTGCATTTGTATGACCTCAGAGAATTATAGTTTTTACTAGTGGTTTGTATTTACGATAAAAAGTATAGTGTCAAAATATGTCTTAAGTATGAAAAACATACAATGTAATATTTATTTCCTTCAAAATATATATATATCCAGAAATGTGTGTTTTAGTGTGCATAGTTACTGACAGTATTTGTTTTTGTGTATGATTGACATTTTCTAATGGTGATTTTCTCCAGCCTTTATGCTAGAAACAATATCTTGCTAATGAGAGAAAATTGTTGACTTGACCACAGGAACTTGTAGCAGTAAGAGATTTAGGTTTGTAAAAATAAAGAATGGGACATATATAAAATAAATTTCACGTAAGTGTTATTAAAGGATAAATGAAGGGATTAATCCATAGACTTAATGGCGAGGGGGGGGGGGTCATCATGTTGTTTTAAGGACAAAAAATATTGTATTACACTGTTACAAGACTTAAATCTGGTGTTAAGTTTGGAGGGATTTTTTATTATTTCTATTGCTGTTAATTTTTTGTGTATGTTAGTGTTAATTTTTCTTTCAATATTTTGCATATAGAGGGCAGCACTGAACGAGAATAGCCATTTATGAGAGTGGAGGTAAGTACCTATCAGAAATATATTTTTAGTGCAGGAGAATTATAACCTCTAACAAATTAATGTTTTGTTGCTTAAGTTTTAGCATGTCTCATGGATAGGAAATGTTACACATGATATTAATGCATGTGTTTAATGTACATAGGAAACCAATCAATACCAGGGCTGTAGAAAATAATATTAGTGTAGTTGTAGTTAAATCACTGAAACCATGTAGATGTCACTTTGTTGCTAGTTATAAAGCTAAGGAAGTTTTTGTTATTAGTATATATAGACATGATGATTACTGGTTTAAAAAATGTAATTATTTCTGTATAAAATCATTTGCAATATTTTGTAAGGTTTTAATAGTCCAAGGTGTTCTAGTGTGTTGATTCTGACTTGGAGTGATGAGAAGATTTAGACTTGAGTGATGGGAAAAGTTCCAGATTACAAGGTATGATACATCCATTCATCAGTTCCAGATTACAAGGTATCATACATCCATTCATCAGTTCCTGATTACAATATATCATACATCCATTCATCAGTTCCAGATTACAAGGTATCATACATCTATTCATAAGTTCCATATTACAATATATCATACATCCATTCATCAGTTCCAGATTACAAGGTGTCATACATCCATTCATCAGTTCCAGATTACAAGGTATCATACATCCATTCATCAGTTCCAGATTACAAGGTATGATACATCCATTCATCAGTTCCTGATTACAATATATCATACATCCATTCATCAGTTCCAGATTACAAGGTATCATACATCCATTCATCAGTTCCAGATTACAAGGTATCATACATCCATTCATAA
>NW_013669692.1:82216-85000 GCF_000517525.1 Limulus polyphemus
GTTCAACAACAAGTAAAAGCTTGGAATGGTCTTTTCTTTCGTTGAAGGTGTGTCTGTGGGCCAGACTAGTTTCTGACAATTCCACTCCTCATTAGGGTCATGGAATGCTACAAGTTCTTCAAATATCTATAGAATGATAGGTTTCTTTTTTTGTGAGTGCAAAACACTTAAAAACACCATTTTTATTTTCAATACCTCACTACCATAAAGGCTTGGTTTGGTCTGAAGTTTCATTTGGTGGTTGTGTCCAGGGTCACTGATGAGGAGTGGAATTGTCAGAAACTAGTCTGGCCCACAGACACACCTTCAATGAAAGAATAGACCATTCCAAGCTTTTACTTGTTGTTAAACAAATATTCAGACATGTATAAATCACATAAATATTTTCTAAACTAGCATATGCCCAATAAAACAATTCAACAATAAATGTCCTAAAAATAGTGATGAAAAAATGTGCAGTCAATTGAATCCCTTTGATCAGAGCATATATACAATATCATTGTCTAGTGGGCCATTTACAACCATGTGTTAATTCAATAATAAATTTTGCACCACATTTGTTTTTAAGTGAAGGAGAATGACTGTATTGCATTATTGGCAAAAATATTTAGATTTTGATGTAATGGGTGTGTCAAGCACAACACGTGCTCTAATTTCCTAAAGATACTTTTTTTCTGGATGCCACAATTCATTGTCATTTTACTGAGCACAAGGAACCACTACCAATGCAAATGTTTTTTTGACAGTTCTCATTTCTATAAGAAAAGTCAAAAGGAATATATTTAATTCAATTAAAAACAACACTGATGGATCCATGTTCATATAGATATAAAATGTTACAGGGAGACAAACATTTGGATATTAAATATATACAAACTAGACACAAAGTCAACTATACTGGAGTTGAGTTTGGAACTATAAGAAGTGATTGTACAGAAATGAAAACTAGAACAATATCAGTGTGAACAAGGCTTTAATTAGGTGGTTATTCTCACAGTAAACTGGAGAAATATGGATAACATCCTGTTTTGATAGTTCACAATTTATAAGAATATTTGCAGTTGGTTGTACACTGGCCACTGTAAAAAAAAAAAAAGGAGTTATTAGGGAAGTGGAAGTCTTTAAAGAAGGATTTGTGTTAATTGTTGTTGTTTGGTTAGCTGTAGACACACTTTCTCTTAGAGTTGGATTGTTTCTTCTTTGGTAGTGGAAGCAGTTTGATACGAAACATACTCACGATAATTATACAATTATATTTCTCCTAGGAACTACAATCCAAAAGAAGAAAAGACAAATCGTTGAGTTTCTGTATGAAAAGTTGAAGTTTGTTAAAACGACTAATATACAGTAAGTATAATACTAAAATTAGCAATATAAATCTTATTTAATATTTTTTTATATATACATGGAAAGTTGTGGATGTTTGTAATGTAGGTTTTTTACTTAAGGATTTTTTATGGTAGTCTCATTTTCTTTAGGTTTTATAATGTAGGTTTGTATTTGTAACATTATCTTACATATGATAACTTGTTGGAATGTTAAAGATGTTTATTATTTGAGACCATTTGATAAAATACCTTTATAACTGATACATTATGAACAAAGTTTTTTGTAAGAGCTGAAACCACTTGTTTGATGACGAGGAACCCACTTTGAGACTATTAATGGTTGGAGACGGCTTGAATGGGTAATGAAGAAAAACTTTAATATAAGTTTAACATAACAGCAAATGTACAATGTTTCGACAAGGTTTTGCTGTTATGTTATATTAAAGTTTTTCTTCATTACCCATTCAAGTCATCTCCAACCATCATATGAAACCACTTGTGTCTCTTTTTTTTAGTTGAGTCTTTAGCTCACCTGTCTTTGTATTTAAATATGGCTTTTCTTAAAGTTATTATTAAGATGGGCTCAATTGTATTGATAATTTATTTATAATTGTTTTGTTGAAATTAAGACTATATTGTAATGTTTGAAAATGCATAAATAACCTGACTATACTTTATTCCAGGTTCCACTGTTTAAGTAAAGGAACCTCAAAGCTTCACCATTACTATGATGATACTATTATAGTATTACGTTGTATATAAAGATTAAGAAGCAGAGATGAAACTGATGTACATGTTTTCATCATAATATCTTATAGGTTTGGAAACTGTTAACAGTTTATGAAGATGTAAATAGTTACACAAGTTTTTATAACTTGATCATGTTATGCCCATGAAATATAATGTTAAAAGTTCAGAAATTAAATGATTTTATACATAGGATCTGTTGACTAAAGATCAATAGTTTTAGTATAAGTTTTGTGTGTTATTTAGGTCAAATATGTGAGTAAAGACATAACAATATTTTCTGTTGGGTTGGTGCTTAGTTTTAGTATACTTTGTATCTACTTTTGTAGTGTTGTACATCAGTTCCAGATTACAAGGTATCGTACATCAGTTCCAGATTACAAGGTATATACATCAGTTCCAGATTACAAGGTATCATACATCAGTTCCAGATTACAAGGTATCATACATCTATTCATCAGTTTATTCCTCACACATCTCAGCAGAAGTACAAAGGTTGATTTTGTCAGTAAAATGAATAGCAGGTTTACATTATTTGGTAAGTGTAGGAACTAAGCTTTGGTGGTCTCTCAAACATATGATATTCTCATGAATCTGATCTTATTTAAAGTAGGTAGTTGGTCAAGATCTTTCTTGTAGTTTGGAGAGGTCCAGTTTAGAGCAGCGATACCTTGTAATCTGGAACTGATGAATGGATGTATGATACCTT
>NW_013669692.1:85221-91045 GCF_000517525.1 Limulus polyphemus
GAAACTTCAGACCAAACCAAGCCTTTATGGTAGTGAGGTATTGAAAATAAAATGGTGTTTTTAAGTGTTTTACACCCACAAAAAAAGAAACCTATCATTGTATAGGTATTTGAAGAACTTGTAGCATTCCATGACCCTAATGAGGAGTGGAATACTCAGAAACTAGTCTGTCCCACAGACACACCCCCAATGAAAGAATAGACCATTCAAAGCTTTTACTTGTTGTTAAACAAATGTTTAAAGAATTCTGTTCAACTACGCATGTACCAGCTGCCTAGTGTCAGCTAACAAAACGAAGAATTAAATTGTGGCAGAATGCTACAAATACCTATAGAATGATAGGTTTCTTTTTTGTTAGTGTAAAACACTTAAAAACTCCATTTAGGTGATTTGTTTTCCAATACTAACTATTCATTTAAGTGTCTAGTATTTAGTCTTTATCTAACAGTTGGTGTCTAGGATTTAGTCATCTTTATTTGACAGTTGATTCTAGTGTTTAATCTTCTTTCTGTACAACTCCACTTTAAGATGAAATTATGGAAACATAGATGTTATTGTGGAAATAATACAAAATTGTAAATTACAATGTAGAAATAATGCAATCATTCAATAATGATAAATTTCAAAAGCAGTACAAACACTGTGGAATGCCTTACTTTAAAATTGGTAGGGAAAGGTTGTACTGTAAGGGTAGGTTAAGATCTTTGAACTTATGTTCTCTTTAAATAAAAAAGAGTTAAGGGGGATCTGATTAAGGTGTTTAAGATTGTTAACAGAACCAACAGTATTGATGCATCATCTGTTTAGATATTTAATGGTGAAAATGGTTAATTTAAGGAAAAGCTTAATTAATATTTCAATTATAAAGGCTGGCTTTTAGCATTTAGCTTATTTTAGGGAAGAGAATTGCCTAGAAGGACCAAAAAGTCCCTTGTTGTCCTTATAATGTTATGTGATATTTATTACATTTAGAATATGGAAGAGAATCTTATAAAGATATGCTAGGTTCTAAGATTGTAAGGTTCTTTCATGTAGAGAACCTTTTTAACTTGTAAGTTTTTTTATAGATAGATAAAGGTAGTTCTTGCATTACTGGTTGTTTAATAGTTTAATAAATGCTTAAGGTCATTATAGTAGTGTGACAATTTGATGTGAATTTGTTATAGAGAACAGAGATCATAATTAATAACATAGTTTTTATTAACTTTACTTGTATTTTTACAGTTGTTAACAATTCTAAAGAACATTCTATTAGTATGATCTAATTAATTATAATGAAAGATAGATGGGGATGAATATTGTCCATTAGTAAAGTTGAAGACATGATCACCTGGTGAAGAGTCTGGTGAACTACAGTTTGAGAGATCTAACAAGAATCCCCACTATGATGAAACTTACTCTTTGGTCTTGTTAATATCAGTTATTGACTTTTATAATGTGTGACAGTACTAAGCTTCTGTAGTTAAATGTGATAGAAGGCAATTGGCTAGTTTTTTTGAGTCTTTTACACAAAATATTCAAATTTATTAAAGTCATTAATTTGTAACAAAGAAGGATAGAAACAGGTAATGGTGAATAATTTACTATATATATTACAGAAGTTAATGTGATAATTATATAGTCATTGAAGTTTAGTTTAGTTTAGTTTAGTTTAGTTTAGTTTAGTTTAGTTTAGTTTAGTTTAGTTTAGTTTAGTTTAGTTTAGTTTAGTTTAGTTTAGTTTAGTTTAGTTTAGTTTAGTTTAGTTTAGTTTAGTTTAGTTTAGTTTAGTTTACATCAAAATAAATATATTAACATTTATTTGAAACAAGAATTCTAAATAGTTAAACTGAATGATAAGTTAATACAGGTTGATGTTTAAGTGACATTCACTACAGTTGTGAATTTACAAATTATATCTTAAATTGTGGCCAGCTTTTAGTCAACAGTACAAACCTGTTCTTACAAACACAATTATACTCAGTATATTTCAGTTACCAACAATCTTGTAAGTTAGAGTGCAACTTAGTGATCTCTTGTCTATCTTACAATTTAGAACTTCCATAAATTACAAAAACTCCTCAATTTTTGGTTATTGTCTTTCTCAGTATCTGTACTGAATGTTTTTGTTCAACACTAATCATTATAAAATCACTATTTTAACATGAAATGTTCATACCAAATATCAACATGTAACATCATGTTGAATAGCACCCTGAACATGATCAGGAAGTATGCTTTCACTCTCCATATAGTTGTTTTTTTACACTTTAAAATACAAATGTTTCAGTTTGAACTCTACAATATAGCACTAACTTATCTGGTCAAGTGACTGCAACAATCATCTGGTTGTATAGTACTACATCTAATCAATGAAATATATCTTGCTACATTAGTATATTTTAAGCCAGTTCCTCCTACACAAAGAATAGCCCTGTTATTAAAACTAACCTTATATTAACCAACAACATGGTAATTAGTCTATAATATTGTTTATAAAAATTATATTCAAATAAAGTTTTTTTTATAGTATATATTTATAGCACCAAAATGTTTAATTAAACACTCAACATTTTCCTTTACAGCTTCTTCAGGAACTTTCCACTGAAACAAAAACTGTAACTGACCATAAAAAGCTTCAAAGATGTAAACCAAAACATTGAGTGTCCATTTACTTAAAGAACTTTTTATAAGATCATTTATTTTTAGTATTTAGAAAGTTACTTCTATTAAAGTAAATTTCTTATACACATATTATACAAGATCAGTTACATACATTTCAGTTGTACCCTAAAGATTAATAGGTAAATTTATTTTGTGTATATTTTCATAAACTTGTTTTGTGACTAAACTTTGTTTAATCCTTCAGGGTGAAGAGTCTCAAGTACAAGAGTATAGGCAAGAAGTGAAACTCAGTAAAGAAACCTTTGAATTGTTTTTTTTTTGTCTTCAGTACAAAAATATTTAGGTAAGCTACATGTTTGTCAATATTATTTGAGAAATAAAGCTTATACACTTGTTATTTTTAAAAACTGTGTACGAAATAAATGTTCTTTGATATCTTTTGACAAAACAATATAACAAAGGAAGACCTCACAAGTTACAAAACTAATCCCACCCTCCAACACGTACAGATTACGCAGTATAAATAAAAGCTAACTCAAGTTTCAGTGCAGAAAGGAAACAGTTATTTTAATCCGGTGAACAAAATTACACCAAAACTAGTGTTCTGTTCTACTGACCGATATAACAGTGAGTAAATTTGTCGAGACTTCCAAATAACAAAATAAATATAACTTATTCAAAGACACATTAAGTCCAAGTTCTGATTATTCACAAAACAAAAACAAACTGTATCCTGATATGAAAAACAAAATACAAACCTTTATCATCGTGTGCTAAGTAGCAGCCACAATAGTAAGGATCAGTGAAAACAAAACTTTCCCCGTGCTCCACTTATTCAAAGTATAATATATCTTAATTGTTTAAAATAGATATTTACTTTCTTCTGTTGTTACCTCCTACTTCTTGTAACTATTTGTTTATTCCCAAGATGTAGTTCTTTTAAAACTCTTCATGTACCTAACCACAACCATTATGTAAACTAATATTATCTTAATTGTTTAAAATAGATATTTACTTTCTTCTGTTGTTACCTCCTACTTCTTGTAACTATTTGTTTATTCCCAAGATGTAGTTCTTTTAAAACTCTTCATGTGCCTAACCACAACCATTATGTAAACAAACATCACGTGTTAATACACTCTTCTCCAATACTTAAGTTTCCAAGTAGACTAGTTTGTGAAAGTTACTTAACAAACAAGAGAAGCAAGAATTAAGTTAAAAATCAGAACTACAAAAAAAAAAAAATTTCAGTTAAGTTTCATGTTAACAATGTATATAGTATCCTTAATACTAAACATTCATGTGAAAACAAGAATCAAACTAGTACATTAAAAACATGTAACAGTAAATTAACATTTTGTAGTACATTTACTTCGTTCTATTACCGTTATGTCAACTAAAACCTTATTTTAAAAAAATAAGTATCACTCCCTATGTTTTCCAAGTTACACCAAGATGCTGAAGAAAATCTAACATTTCATTCAATATACAGTTTCTGGTAATGGTTAGATATAAAAACTAATCCACTCAAAACCAGTGTCTCAAATTAAAGTAACTAAGGGAAATCCATTCCTTAAAAAGAGTTTCAAACGTAGTTTATTTGAATAACAAAGCTGGAGGAATGATACCAAACAACCATCTTCTCTTGTCACTTGTTTTCACCGTACTCTGTAGAAAGTAAAAAAGTAATAATCTGTTGAAGCTTAAGTTTGTCAATACAAAACATAAGAACCATCTTACACCTTTTGATAATCTTACATAAGAAACGTACATATAACAACTCTCAACATAAGTTTATATGGTTAAAGTATAACAACTACAGCAACATTCTTCCCATTCACGTTTCTAAAACACATCGACCTCTCTCTCTCTCCCATTCATTACTTTTTATTTGAAATCTTAACAAAAACAATGTTACTGTTATATAAAATATTATTATTAAAAGTCTAAATGTTATAAAATTAATCAGTGCTAAAACAAACTTCAAAGTAATACCAGTTAAGAAGGAATGTACGTTTGAATATAACTGCTTAGGTCTCCCTCCGACATTACTACTGAACATAACATTTTGGGACAACATTGGACCTATTAGTCCATCTTAGCTGTTTCATCATCTAAACTAAAATATTAATAACTTTTAAAATTTTAAAGTCAGCCTTTATCATTTATATACTTAAAGCTTTCTATTAAATTCACATTAATCTACTGACTATATCAGAAAACCAACCATCCTGTTAAAAAACCAAAACTGTCTTAGCTGAAGATGACTCTTACCTTGCCAAAATGTATATTTGTGTCCCTAGTTCTACTATTCAGTTAAATATCAAAAAGATGATGCATCAACACTATAAATTCCCTTTGAAATCTCTCAGTTTTCTCGTGAAAAGAGAGTTCGGGAGAATCTGATCGAGGTGTTCGAGATTATAACACCTCCTCTTATGACAACCCCTCCATCTCAGGCACCATTCTAGTAACCCTTCTATGAACCCTTTCCAACAAGTCAATATACTTCCTAAGGTAAGGAGCCCAAGGCTGAACACACTATTCCAGATGTGGCCTAACCATTGACCTGTACAATAAAATTATAACCTCTTTAGACTTGTATTCAATATTTCTGTAGATAGAACTTAAAATCATATTTGCCCTACCATTAACAACAGCACACTACTTGGATGACTTTAGAGACTCAACTATTATACCAAGATCCCTTTCTTTCATGACACTGTTAAGGTTATTCCCATCCAAATTATGATTACCCACATTTATTATAATTAAAACCCATCTGCCATTTATTTGCCCAACTCACTAAATGATCCAAATCCTTTTATAAATCAGCAGCATCCTCTTCACAGCTAGCAACACCAAAGACCTTAATATCATCTGCAAATTTAATCCAGTTTGGTTGAACTCCATTTATAACAACCATCTGCTTCTTCCATCCAGACACTCTTCTTTCCAATTTGCTATCTTATCACCCACACCTGCAGATCTATTTTTTTTTTTAATTTTATTATTATTATTATTTTTTTTTATTACAAACCTTTTATGTGGCATCTTGTCAAATGCTTTCTGAAAATTCAGATATACCAAATCTACACTCCTACCCTCATCTACATAAACAGTAACCTTTTCAAAGAATGTTAAAAGATTTTTCCCTTAGTGAAACCATGTTAACTATCCAATAAAATTCTAATCTTTATTGAATTACTTTGCAAAGCAT
>NW_013669692.1:91931-98239 GCF_000517525.1 Limulus polyphemus
TGGGTAATGAAGAAAAACTTTAATACAAGTTTAGCATAACAGCAAATGTACAACGTTTCGACAAGGTTTGATGATGACAATTTGCTGTTATGCTAAACTTGTATTAAAGTTTTTCTTCATTACCCATTCAAGCCGTCTCCAGCCATTATTACATTAAGATTTGACTCTCATAATTTTACTTTCTTAATGTAATACTTGTATAACATTACAAAGTGTTTGTTTAATAATGAACAAAACATCTACATAGTCTAGTACATTACCTTAATGTTGTAATTATTATTGTTAGATAAGATGCAACATCAACAATTTATTGTCACTATTGTGTAAAAATAGTTTTCACTTTAATCATGCATATCTGACTTTACACGTAAATAAATATAAACTTATTTAAAGATTCCACAACAAGGGCAAATACTGAAAGTTAAACTACCTGGTATTTAAAGCCACGATACTACTCTTCCAACCACCTGTCACATCCAATACATGCCAAAAATATAACCTAATGTTAAGGTAGTCTTAATGCCTATACATACTTCAGAACTTTTGTATCTGATGGTTAATGTAATTTTTTTCGTAACATTCCCTAAATACGTATTTATAAACTTTTAATTCAGAGATTGACAGAAATAAATATTTCTATTAGGCAAGTGTAAGTCAATAGTTGCAGAGGTGGTACAGTCCAGAAATAAACAGTTATATGGTGGATTTCCTCTTTATAAGAGAGATTCAAGACTAACTTTATTTTGGTCATACCCCAAGTAAAAAAGTTCTGTGAATGACACACAACCAGTGATACTTTATTTCAGTGTAATAAAGTTTATATCTTTATCATACAAGAAACATACACAATAAATTGATAATCTATAAGCTCAAGGTTTAATAGAAAAGTAAGAAATAAATGTAACAACTGAAATAAGAACTAACTAACTAATAACCTTATGTCATTAACACTAAACAATTGCAGCAATATTTGTGTTTCTAGTACTAAAACAGATACCCACAGACACACTTATCTGAAAAGATTTAATATAAATGTTACATAATGTTATAAATTAAAGTTACAGCTACAAGATGTATTTTGAAAACTAAATTTGAAATGAAAAAAAAATAACTTACCAATTGAACGAGATACTTATGTGTGATAACCTTATATTCACATTTTCTACTGGATTGTCAAACTGATAAAAAAACAAGTATAAATAAAAAGTGACGATCGTAAATATTATGTACATTAGTTGTTTTAAAACCCATCTTTAAGTAGTAATATTTATAGTTTGTCAAAATATTAAGTTACATGTTTTATGTTTCTTTTAACATTAATTTCATTTATATTCTATGAAAGAAACATTATCAAATCTATCTTCAAGATACTACAGTGGTTTTAACAGTTCCTCCGTCAGTCTTATGATAAATGTTAATGAAATATTAAAGTATACGCACAATCTTAAGTTAAATTGTCCAGTCTTTATCAGCATATTGTCTCAAACAACTAACCACAAGTTCCCGTAACAACCACATTAAACTGTCAAAGTTGCTTTAAAATTGAAATGTAGGTTAAAGGTAGTTCACTTGATATTGAACCACAAACAACTTGGTATAAAGTTATTACAAAGAAACAGAGTTAAACCTCCACACTAGTAGATGGTATACAGTTATTACAGATCTACAAAGAAACAGAGTTAAACTTCTGCACAAGAACATGAACTAAAACTTACATTGTAACATGTTAACATTAAAAACTACACAACCCATCTTTAAAGTGGAAAAATCATTAATATTTAAACTTTCCATACATTTGTCACTTAAGTTTGCAGCCTCAATATCACTCTTCACAGATTTAGTTAACTGTTTATATAGTTTTGGGACAATTAACAAAAACTTAGAGCAAAAAGTTAAACAAGTATTTCTAAACTCAAAAATAAGAAATAAGTTAAAATACATAAACTTCCAGTAGAGAAATGAAAACTGTACATTATACTTTCATGTGAAAATTACATTTAAACAACTTAATATATCACTTATAAATCATCCACCTTTGTAGTTACCTACTAAAACTTAAATATTACCTTTATCAAGCTCCCTACCACCACCACCACACCATTTTTTAATATTTTTTTACAATTAATTGTGGCAGTGTCTAAAACTTTAAGATAGAAGTACATAACGCTAACTAATTAATATTAGTTAGACTAAGTCGGTCATCAACTTTACTTCACAAGCCTATTTTATGTTGAAAGTTAGCTGTTGACAAACATTAAAGTGTTAAACAAATATACATTCATAGAATGACTAGTTAAACAGAAATAAGATTTAGAAACATTTCCATTGCAAAAGAAAAAACTGACAAGATAATGCTACTGTCAAAAATGGAAACTGTAACAACTGACAAAATATGCAAGACAAGATTATGCTACTGTTAAGAATGGAAAATGTATAATACAAGTTGTCTTTTGAGTTGAACCAATTATAAAATGACAATAACAAGTAATAAAGACATCTTTATTAAAAGATTAGATACAGGAAAACTGTTCTGTTGAATGAACATTTTAAATCTACCAACGTACACCATTAAATTTATTCACCAGTTCTAAAGAGAAGTCTACTAAAATACTCTTAATTCTGTGTTCATTTGAAGTTGTCCACAAAGATACACAATGGCCCATCTGTACTCTGCCCACCACGCGTATCGAAACCCGGTTTCTAGCATTGCAAGTCCACACACATACTGCTCTGCCACTGAGGGGGGCAATACTCTTAATACCTGAAGTTTATATAAAATCTGGTGTAGAAATCAAATAATCCAAATTTATTTTAAAATATGGTAAATATTTAAAGAATTCTATGTATTAAATGCTCTATAATTCACATTTTTGTCAAGTAGGCAATAGAAGACTTTACAAGAGGACACTTAAGTTGTAACAGGTGTTAGCTGCATTTCAACATTAAATTAGGTCAGAAGGACCCCACAAAGTCTGGAAGGAAAACCAAAATATTCTAACAGATAGGAACATTTAATGTGTAAATTGTTTATTTGACATTTTAATTGTTTGTTTTTTTCTTCTGGTATTAAAATAAGTCTTCCTTGAAGATAAAACTTTGCACGACTACATGTTAAAAAAATATTTATTAACATAGTTATTCTTTCTTATAAACACCTTACCAAAGTGAAAATAAATCCCAAACCAACCTTACCAAAGTTATTAAAACAAGAAGGTTACCTTATACTGATTACTTTCTGCAAGTTTTTTTTTTTTTTTTATTTTTTTTATTTAAATCAAAAACTAAATATATACTCACATTCAATATTTATGGATCAATTATAAAATTCAACATTCACTTCTAAAACATTAGTAAAGACTTTTACTCCCAACTCATTAACAAGAAACAGATTTACAATTTAATCCAAGAAGCTGCCCCTTTGTAATTAACAATAAATACAAGTGATCCTCTAAAAGTCTTCAGGTCAATTGTAGATTTACACTGTTACACATATGTACCTTTAGTGTAGGTAAATGTTTACTTTAAGTTCTGACATTTCTGTTATGTACATTATAATATTAAATTCAGGAAAGTTATATTTACCACAAACATTAAGTAGGCCAAGATCTTCCATGTAAAGTTTTGTACACTCACAAAACTATTATCCTTACTTCATTCCACGTTAGCACTAATCGTTTGATGGAGTGAAGACAGCAAAGAACCAAGTAACTGTCAGTCAAGTCTCTAAGATCAATAAAT
This sequence comes from Limulus polyphemus, assembly GCF_000517525.1. Taxonomy (NCBI): domain Eukaryota; kingdom Metazoa; phylum Arthropoda; class Merostomata; order Xiphosura; family Limulidae; genus Limulus; species Limulus polyphemus. The sequence goes on from NW_013669692.1 coordinate 95,670, forward strand.
ACTACATTTAATTTTAGTTTCTTTAAATATTTCTCTAACATATCATAAAACAGAGAAATTGAAACTACCAAAAGGTAAAACAACAACCACATTAATGAAGATAACGAGAAAACTCCAACATACAATACTTTCCAACCTCTGTTCTTACATCTAACAAAACAAACTTAACACTGAACTTAAAACAATCTTCATGTACTGTATATCCAAAACAATTCATATTTTTTTTTACTTACGTTTATTTTTGATTAATTGTCCAGTTGTCTCACTTTGGGAATTCATTCTTCAAGTCAGAAACTTAAAACATTATCACAAATATTAACATGCTAAAACAGAAGATAATAAAGACACAAGAAATTTCACCAACTATTAAGAGACACACCAAAAGAATCTTTTTAACTGTAGTTTCTAAGAAAAACCTACTCCACACTTGTTTAAATACATCCTGATAAGTATGTTGATTGGTCAATGTAAAGTAGCCACGCCCTCAGCAAGGACAGACTAATTGATCAACCAAGTGGAATTGATACAACCTTTTCTTTAATTTGATGAAATTGAATAAATCTTAAGGAAACTTAGGCAGTAAAAAATATCTGTCCTTGTTTGTTCTTAACTACAAACTCAAGTTAGAACTGTAACCATAGGTAACATTCAAAATTCAACCAGCTTAACAGAAGGGGTGTAAGTGTTTATTCAGGTGAACCATAATTGTATTTTTGAGGAAAATAACAAAGAACGTCAATTCAACTGAAAGGCAGTCCAATATTTTAAAGATATATTTTCGTATGTAAATCACCGAACTTCATAATATGCTAGTTTACTGCCTTAAGTTATTTTTTGGAACCGTACACAATACACTACGAGAGTAACATTACACCACTGTCAAACTACTTGCTTCATAACAGTATAACACAAATAAGTAAGGCATATTGTTTACACTCAAGTCCAAGAAAATTTAACTAAAATATTTTGTTCTACAGCAGAAACTTTAATATTTAAATATTACCCATTTAAATAGGTACGCGAGTAAACAATATGAAAGTCTTATCTCCTGGTTATAAAGGTATCGTCTACAAATCTACCATATAACAAACATTGAAATTATAAATTCCTTGTCTAAAAATCTAGAGTCAAACAAGGGTTTTAACTGTGAATATATCGTCACGTAACTACAGTAGAAACAAAGATTTAAATTAAACAGTTATCATCTACAAGCGTAGAGTAAAACAATGGTTTTAACTATAAATATATCGTTACGTAATCTACAGTAAAGCAAAGGCTTAAATTAAACAGTTATCATCTACAAACGTAGAGTCAAACAAGGGTTTTAACTGTGAATATATTGTCAGATATCTACAGTAAAGCAAATGTTTAAATTAAACAGTTATCATCTACAAACGTAGAGTAAAACAATGGTTTTAACTATAAATATATCGTCAGGTATCTACAGTAAAACAAAAGTTTAAATTAAACAGTTATCAACTACAGACGTAGAGTAAAACAATGGTTTTAACTATAAATATATCGTCACGTATCTACAGTAAAACAAAGGTTTAAATTAAACAGTTATCATCTACAAGCGTAGAGTAAAACAATGGTTTTAACTGTGAATATATTGTTACGTACTTACAGTAAAACAAAGGTTCAAGTTAAACAGTTATCATCTATAATCGTAGAGTAAAACAATAATCTATAATGAGGAACGTAGCTACAGAGTTGTCCTATACCGAGCTACTTTAAAACAGAAGTTTAAATAACAAACGTACCACTAAAAACTATATTAACAAAACGATTTTAACTGAAAGATTTGACGTTTGAATAGCTGTCAAAAAGGTCTTAAATTACAGTGTTATCTTGTAAAAATCTGAACTAAAACAAAAATTTCAATAGTAAATATGTCACCAAAACTATTGTTACAAAAGCGGAAGTTACGCGACGCTGGAGTTTCTTGAATGATCATGAATTTGCCCTGCAGCTCGAGTGTGATCTAGATACCCCATTCTTTAGTATATAAGCCTAGCAAAGAAAGCCAGCTGGAGATAGATAGATAATGGAGTCACGGTAAGTCGATTCTGTTTCAGTGTTTTGCAGTCGCATAGAGCGAAGTTATCGAGCTTGTGAATCGCTGAGATTATAGCGTGTATTTATAAAAGTCGTTAAGTTTAAAGCGACTACGAACGTATTGACTGTGGAAATTCTATGTATTACAAAGTTTGTATCGAGAAAGAATAAAGTAGTTTTAATCAAGAAAGGACCTGCATCGCTGAAGTTTCTCGGAAAGAATTTCTACGGGAATATAATAAACAAGCAGATACGTAACACTATATTAAACCAAAATTGAAAATCAGAAGATTGTTGTTAAAAAAATTCTACAGTGAAACACAAGTTTCAAATGATAGAGATGTCGCTTAAAAATTACAATAAAATCAAAGATTTAAATTACAAATTTGTCATCTAAAAATACTGTTACGTCTCCGTTTGTTAATTGATTTTCCGTAACTTCGTACCGACGAAACTTAAGCGACACAAATCTTTACTTAATAAAACTGATTTATTCTTTCCGAATATAACTT
>NW_013669692.1:99112-100047 GCF_000517525.1 Limulus polyphemus
GGGTTTAGTCTACAAAACGTACAGGGATTAAGTAACAGGGGTTTAGTCTACAAAACGTACAGGGATTAAGTAACAGGGGTTTAGTCTACAAAACGTACAGGGATTAAGTAACAGGGGTTTAGTCTACGAAACGTACAGAGAAACAAAAGGACAACCGACTGAGATATTCTACACAACTACCGGTAAAACAAATGTATGAAAATAATAAAGGTACCGTAAAACAATAGATTAAGTTACAGAGATAGTTTACAATAGTTAGTTTACAGAGAATCGTTTTTCCCACATTCCTTATACTCAATATAAACTAACGTAATTACAAGAAACTTTTTCACCATACTTTTATAACAGTACAAAACAACAAAATTATATTTAAAAAAAACAAACATTTAGTACATTATTAAACATCAATTGAAAATAACATTCTTATAAGATACTTTCCTGCACTTTTCTGTATTACTAGAAAACAACAAAATTGTAAGAAACTGTTTCGTGGATAATGGTAAACCAATCTAATATAATCATAAGAACATCTTTCTTATGTTCTTTTACCATATATATCATAATACAATTAGATTCCTTATACCGTAATATATAATAATACAGTTAGATTCCTTATACCGTAATATATAATAATACAATTAGATTCCTTATACCGTAATATATAATAATACAATTAGATTCCTTATACCGTAGTATATAATAATACAATTAGATTCCTTATACCGTAATATATAATAATACAATTAGATTTCTTTTACCGTAATATATAATAATACAATTAGATTCCTTATACCGTAATATATAATAATACAATTAGATTCCTTATACCGTAATATATAATAATACAATTAGATTCCTTTTACCGTAATATATAATAATACAATTAGATTCCTTATACCGTAATATATAATAATACAATTAGATTCCTTTTACCG
>NW_013669692.1:100478-103402 GCF_000517525.1 Limulus polyphemus
AACAAACCCTTACTTAGATTCCTTTTACCGTAATATAGCACAATTATAACAAACCCTTACTTAGATTCCTTTTACCGTAATATAACACAGTTATAACAAACCCTTACTTAGATTCCTTTTACCGTAATATAGCACAATTATAACAAACCCTTACTTAGATTCATTTTACCGTAATATAACACAGTTATAACAAACCCTTACTTAGATTCCTTTTACCGTAATATAGCACAATTATAACAAACCCTTACTTAGATTCCTTTTACCGTAATATAACACAATTATAACAAACCCTTTCTTAGATTCATTTTACCGTAATATAACACAGTTATAACAAACCCTTACTTAGATTCCTTTTACCGTAATATAACACAATTATAACAAACCCTTTCTTAGATTCCTTTTACCGTAATATAACACAGTTATAACAAACCCTTTCTTAGATTCCTTTTACCGTAATATAACACAATTATAACAAACCCTTTCTTAGATTCCTTTTACCGTAATATAACACAGTTATAACAAACCCTTTCTTAGATTCCTTTTACCGTAATATAACACAGTTATAACAAACCCTTACCTAGATTCCTTTTACCGTAATATAACACAGTTATAACAAACCCTTACCTAGATTCCTATTACCGTAATATAACACATTTATAACAAACTCTTACTTAGATTCCTTTTACCGTAATATAACACAGTTATAACATACCCTTACTTAGATTCCTTTTACCGTAATATATAAGGTAAAGCTAATGATCGGAAAATTTAAGATATCAAATACCTTGATTTTTAAAAACCTCTCTTCGAATAAAGATAATTTCCGAATAAAAAAATCAAGTACGTGAAAAGTACTGATTGAATATGTTTATATTTTTATATATAAAAAATAAACAGTGTGAGAGAATGTTTAATATCTAATTTACCAGTGTCATTAAATGTTCTAATGGCTCGTATCCTTGTGAATTTATTAAAACACTATTATCGTATAACATCACTCTCTCTCTCTTATATTTTCGACATAAATCAATAAATAAAAAGTATTAATAAACAAATAAATTACAGTTTTGGGAAAAAATTAGTGTATAAGATGTTTAACAGCGATTCATACGACATTAATGATATTATAATCAATTCGTACACAATACTGTTATTATTACGAACATTTTGTAAATCAAAGGAGTTGGATCTTCAAAATTAGTTTCATATTTCTTTATACAGCTGTATAAAATAACACAAATGTAAGATCCTGTTTTAAATAGAATAACAATTAATACAATTTCATTAGCTATAACAACGGAACAAATGAAACATTTGCAATTGATAAAAAGACTAATGATGTTTATTTACAGCATCGATCTGTTCGAAGATTAACAGATTACAAAAGCCGTATAATCGCTGGATTTAACGTAATAAAGTTAACTTCTTTTATTTGCCACATTAACCTTTGCATCACATATATTTCCATATATTTTTAATATAAAATCTCCTTTTTTTATGTCTACCATTGAAGAGTTAATTTTCCGATCACAAAGCAATAATGATGTCATTACTAAAGTATTGTTACGTCTCCAGTCGTTTGTTAATTTCCCGTATAATTTATTTCCGATGAAACTTTAGCGACACAAGTCCTTTCTTAAGTAAAACTAGTTTATTCTTTCTCTATTCAACTTTGCAATACACTTTATTTCCACAGTCACGCTATAACAAACGCAATAATTCCCAACGAACGACTCACGCGCCCGACTCAATTGTCCGTCTCTATCTCTGTCTGCAATTCAATTACCTTGTTGCCGTCACTTCTTAGCGGTCTTATATACAAGAATACCGCATATCTAGTAAACACTCGAGATTTCACGAAGGGACACGAACGTTCTAGAAGATCATGACGTGTTACCAGCGTCACGTGACTTCCGCTGTCGTAACAGTATTTTTTTAAGAAAATTAAAGATGATTAATAAAACGTCTATATCTCCGAGAGGCGAGTTTACAGATAATTCACAAATACAATAAATAATAACATAAACAACCAAGCACTGTAAATATTTTCATATAATCAAACTTTAATAATTTACGTTCTTTATAAAATAATCGACTGTGACCAATCACAGTCTTACAAATCTGGAACGTTGACATTCACAATCTTGAGAACTGAAACATTAATAACCTACTTTATACATAAATTAATTAAGAATTATCGCCAGTCAAAATCTTTAAAACCTGAAACGTTGATAACTTATTTTTTTACAGAATAACTCTCCCACAGTATCATTTTCTTTTCTACAAAATTCTTATATTTATCTAATTAAGATCATGTGCAAAATTCGGCCTCACGTGTTAACATTTGTAGCCTGGCGGGTCGAGGAACTTATCTACTGTTTAATAGGATACTGTGTTACGTCCTTCTTCACCTTGTGTTCGAAGAATATCTTGGGATTATAATACGAAACAGGGATACTTCGATAACCTTTCTTTGATTACACTGTCTGAAGACGGGCAGCGATATTTCCTATTGACAGGTCAGGTGATACCTTGAGCATATTTATATTACCTTCACTTTTCGATTGGGCTGCTCAACTGTGACGTGGGTAGTACACACTTCCTGAGAAGAGTTTTATTGAATAACTATGTGCATAATGCTTTGTTTTATTAATGTGTAACATGCTGTCCAAAGAGAAAGGAAGCTTACAACACATATAACTAGAAAAGACACTGACTTTCGTGCTGAACTTTCATTACTTTAAACGTTTCAAATGTTGAATAAAGATTACTTTTCACTTTCTTCACGTTATTTTTGGTTTACTTTTTTAAAATAAGCCCGGTATGGTTAGGTGGTTAGGGCGCTCAACTCGCAATCTGAAAGTCGTGTGTTCAAATCCCCATCCCACCAAACATGCTCGCCCTTTCAGCCGTGTGGGCGTTAT
>NW_013669692.1:104368-107848 GCF_000517525.1 Limulus polyphemus
TCTGCCCACCACCAGTATCGAAACCCGGTTTCTAGCAGTATAAGTCCGCAGGCATACCGTTTTGTCACTGAAGGGCGATTTCAATTAATTCTACCAGTATTTCATTTTCTATGACATTGAAGCTATTTTTCATGAAGTGTGGTTGGTCAGGTTGTTAAACTTCCATCGTTTGCGTTACTCACATTCTTCCATTAATCCGATGTTGTTGTAATTAAGGTAATCATTTCGAGGTTTGATAGCCAGTTGAACAATACTTAAATTATTTACGAAAGAGTTATACGTTTATCTAGCAACATATCATTAAAATATCCTGTAACACTTCAATAAACGAATAATAGAAATTCACCTACCATAGTTTTTTCTCAGATATTTTCCGCTCCATCTGGTTGGAAACACCTACATGCATCTTACTTATTCTTTACAATCGGTAACTTTCTCACACTTCCTTTTGTTGTGCCATTTAAGCTAGTTATCTTTCAAAAACAGCATGTTTCTCTTACCTCCATTGTTGTCACATTTAGCCTTGTTGTTATTCATTATCGTTCTATTACTTTCTTTGTTGCGACATTTAGGCTAGTTATTACACACAGACAGTATGTTTCTGTTACCTCCATTGTTGTCACATTTAGCCTTGTTGTTATTCATTATCGTTCTATTACTTTCTTTGTTGCGACATTTAGGCTAGTTATTACACACAAACAGTATGTATCTCTAACTTCCTTTATGGGTCATTCGAAAAGCACGTGACACTTTGAAACACGGATTTTAACACCTCTAATTCATTACGTAACACCTACGCAGCAGTTCCTCTTAATCCAAACTTTTTAAGTGTATCTTTAAGTACGTGGAACAATAATAGGTTTATTTAGTTGTAATTATATTTATTGTAACCAAGGTGTAAAAAGTGGTTATATATCTTAAACAGTTTTATCTAATACCGATTGTGCTACATCTAAAGGAGTCTTAACTTACATGTCAAATATGACTAAACTAGTCATTCTGAAGAGATGATACATATACTATGTTTGCAAATAATAAAGGTGTTTTAAATTTAGATCGAGGTGTCCTAAATTGTAATACTTTTTTTTGTAGACTTTAGGCGATTTTGCTGTAATTTGTGTTACGTAACATTCACCCCCCTTACCCATTGGTACTTTTCTATCACTATCACTTTTACTGCTTCTTTGTTTGTTACACAGTAGAATCGCATTAGGGTATCTCCTATGTTCACCGCGGGGAATCGAACCCCGGATTGTAAAATATTCCAAACAGTCAATAAAAAACGTTTTTATTAAGCTTCTTATTGTATTAAAATAAAGGTCGATACAGTAATATTCATTCCAGTGTCTCAAATAAATTAAAAGCAAACTTTTGACCATTGTAATGAAATACAAACCTTTTAAACCAGAAAACGATTTATCTGTCGCTTACTCTAATTATCCCACCGATTCAAAGCCTAGAAAAAATGTTCATACATTTGAAACTTCTATAACAAATATTTTAGTTTATCTTATAAAAAAAAAAGGTTATCACATATTTATGCGCGTTTTAGAAAAGTCACATAAAAAATTCAAAAGTTTAACAAAAATGAACCGGTTTACATCCATGGATTAAATATTTTACACGTTTAGTTTGAACAAGATCATATACTGTTTAAGTTGAAAGGGAATTCAATTTGGAATGTTATTTTATTTGTAGTACCGGGCTGTACTATATGTTTTCCCCTCCTTTGAATTTAAAATTAAGTTTACAAAACTTTTTTTCTCCATAGTACAGATTAGCATTACTCAAACAAGCTTTAGCTTTCCCTGAGGTCTAACTGGGTGAAGTGGAAATTAGGTACATTCTTGTGCGACTCTATTGCCTGAAATAAGAACGTGCTTTTTTAGTTAGCACGTTGAGTTATTCTTATTGACGAACAAGGCAGTAGCCGCAACTGTACTCGCCCATTACCTTCACTGCTCGTTGGCTGACCGATGTAAAAGATATCAATCACTGTTTTCTCATGTCAGAAACTCGACAGTTTAGTGCCATATTTTAGACTGTGTTGGAACTGTGTAAAGCACATTTTTTACTTAAATTTTCCACAGATTTTGATAAACCTTAGCAGTTTTTCTATACAGTTTACATACAGTTTTCAGCAGAGTTTACCAGACTTTAAACAGATGTTGCCTACCAATTTTAGGAAACTTGACAGTTTTGTATTAAGTTTATTCTTATTAAGTTATCAAGGGTTACATAGATTTTTCAGTTTGATTAGCGAGATCTATTTAAGTTCTTGTCTTCCTCTGTGGTGTATATTATTTTCACAACAGTTTAACTTTTGAGAATGTTGCAAGTTCTCCAGTAACTGCACTCTTAACTTCTATTTTTAATTGTATGCATGAGTGAATTCTCCCTTAAGTATATTTATTTAGTTAGTTTGTTTGTTTTTTGAATTTCGCGCAAAGCTACACGAGGGCTATCTGCGCTAGCCGTCCCTAATTTAGCAGTGTAAGACAAGAGGGAAGGCATCTAGTCATCACCACCCACCGCCAACTCTTGTACCAACGAATAGTGGGATTGACCGTCACATTATAACACCCACACGGTTGAAAGGGCGAGCATGTTTGGTGGGACGGGGATTCGAACCCACGACCCGCAGATTGCGAGTCGAGCGCCCTAACCACCTGGCCATGCCGGGCCTATTTATTTAGTAAGATTGTATGTTCACATAAAGCAAACAGTATGATTTTTAGCATACTTAACATTATGTTTATATTCTTTTTTTGTATTAGAGTTGGGTCTATAGATTTATGTTAACTTGGGAACACTCTCTCTTAGGGTAAGACTGGGTTGTATGCTGATATTGGTCATGTGAAGAAGAAAAGGTGCTAATAGATACTATCGGTTTAATAAAGTCTTCGACTAGAAAAATTGTTTTTGTATTATTATTTTTTTGTACAGTAAAATCTATGTTTTGTCTCACTTTATTCACAACTTTCAGGGTACACACCCGCATTCGAACCTTCTATTTATGCAGGCCTGGACTTCTCTACTTTGCTGGAAATCTTGGAGATACCCATATTCAAAATAGTAATTAGATTTATAGCTTGTGATATTAATAGGCCTAAAATTAGTGATAAAAGTCATGTAAACAGTTGATATCTTTATACATTCCTTTTAATTTGTTCATTTCGGATTCAAATTATCAGGTGTGTAAAAACAGTATTTCACATACATCTGTAGTTTACGTTATATTCATCACAAATTTTAGGCCTATTAGTTTCTGATGCTTCGTCAGCATTTCATGTTTGAACCGTAACCTTTAGAGCAGGGGTTCCCAAACTTTTTAGAATCGCGACCCACTATTCATGACCACAGCTTATGGCGACCCACTCAAATTTACTAAGCAAAAACATATGAAAGAATATTAGAAATATTATTTATTCATATTCACGTATTTCAATTACATTTAAAAATACTCACGTATTTTCAATA
>NW_013669693.1:0-1139 GCF_000517525.1 Limulus polyphemus
CTATAATTATCACTAACATCTGAATAACTCAACTTATTGAATAGCTGCAACAATACTCTATAATTATCACTAACATCTGAATAACTCAACTTATTGAATAGCTGCAACAATACTCTATAATTATCTCTAACATCTGAATAACTCAACTTATTGAATAGCTGCAACAATACTCTATAATTATCTCTAACATCTGAATAACTCAACTTATTGAATAGCTGCAACAATACTCTATAATTATCTCTAACATCTGAATAACTCCACTTATTGAATAGCTGCAACAATACTCTATGATTTGTTTCTAAAGTTTATTCGAAAACCTATAAAGTATTTCTTTAAATTTAAACTTTTTGAATCTCACAAACTTCTCAATATTCTTTAATCATAAAAAATCCAAAAAGTTTATGTGATTCTAAAATGATATCCTCAAAAAAAACCTCATAAATCCAAGTCAGAAATAATACGACAGTGCCTATAGGCTAAACTTATTAAGTATGTGGCCAATAAAAATAATTTCAGTGCATGTTACAAAATATAATTACCCCTCTTTCAACATTTCGTATAAAAACTCAAACCTTTTAAATGACGATAATACTATTTATGTCACTGTCTAGCAAAAGAGTGTTTGTTTGCAACTAAGCACAAAGCTACACAATGGGCTGTCTGTGCCCTGCCCACCACGGGTATGGAAACCCGGTTTCTAGCGTTGTAAGTCCACAGACATGCCGCTGTGCCACTGGGGGGCAACAAAAGAGTCGCTGTTAAATACAAAGAAAAATCAATAAATTTAAGTTCATTCTTAGATTTACTTATTTTTTTTATTTTTTTTATGCAAGTGAATTAATATAACGGTTATACGTCACCGATTGTTTTAATGGCCCACTGTCCTCTGGTGGTTCATTTTAATTGTAAGTCATTGTGTTTAGAAAGAGAGTTTGTTTGCAACTAAGCACAAAGCTACACAATGGGCTGTCTGTGCTCTGCCTACCACGGGTATCGAAACCCGGTTTCTAGCGTTGTAGGTCCACAGACATGCCGCTGTGCCACTGGGGGGCAACAAAAGAGTCTCTGTTAAATATAAAGGAAAATCAATAAGTTTAAGTTCATACTTAGATTTACGTTTGTTTTTTTTAAGCAAGTGA
>NW_013669693.1:2045-7230 GCF_000517525.1 Limulus polyphemus
AGTTGCACGTGGGGAAAAAACGCGCCTGATTTAAATGTCACACCTGAACGCTCACATCCTTTTAATTATGTTTGAAATTATGAACATTGCTCAACATCATGAAAATTAAACCTTATTTTCAATAAGCAATCCTGAAAAATATTTGGGGGTGCTTAACTTTTTTCCAGGTGTATATGACCGAATAGATGGCTTTTATCCATTACTTTATGGCGCACCACAACCCCCAAAATACGAGCATGTTTTTACAGCAACCAGATACAAACCATGAACCCTGTAATTCACAATCTGCTTACGCTAGCCTCTGGGCCACGATCGGTTCAAATAACTATGAATAATATAACATTCTGAAAACTCTTCGTGGTCAATGTAATTTTGTTTGTTTCTAATTAAGCACAAAGCTACACAATAGACTATCTGTGCTCTGCCCACCACGGGTATCGAAACCCGGTTTCTAACGTTGTAAGTCCACAGACATACCGCTGTGCCACTGGGGGCCAATGTAATTTTGAAAGGTTAAAAGCACTAGGCATAAAAAAATGAAACCTACACAGTGCAGAACTATGTTGTTTTACTGATATTTAACTTATCTAGCAACGTGTTCAAACAGTATCTGTTTCAAAGGACAAAGACACTCATCAAGGTAAACGTAGACTAACATTAACTACAATAATAAACAGACTAACATTAACTACAATAATAAACAGACTAACATTAACTACAGTAATAAACAGACTAACATTAACTACAATAATAAACAGACTAACATTAACTACAATAATAAACAGACTAACATTAATTACAATAATAAACAGACTAACATTAACTACAGTAATAAACAGACTAACATTAACTACAATAATAAACAGACTAACATTAACTACAATAATAAACAGACTAACATTAACTACAGTAATAAACAGACTAGCATTAAATACAATAATAAACAGACTAACATTAATTACAATAATAAACAGTCTAACATTAACTACAATAATAAACAGACTAACATTAACTACAGTAATAAACAGACTAACATTAATTACAATAATAAACAGACTAACATTAACTACAATAATAAACAGACTAACATTAACTACAGTAATAAACAGACTAACATTAATTACAATAATAAACAGACTAACATTAACTACAATAATAAACATCCTCATTTCGCCTGTCTTAAATTTTAACGAACTTAGAGCTCCTTTAATTACTGTCTGGTCTTTCTTTCACGTTTTATGCCATGCATTCGCTGCAAGCAAGTCAATTTCAGATAAATGTTACTAGGTGAAACTCCACATCGAAATCGTTAGGGAGAGGCAACCTATCCATGCGTAAAGATTTTACCGTGAGTCTATAAAATCCAGTTATTTCTTTGTTCAAACGTTCTTTTACCCGAATATATATGTTCGATAGGTAGATAATTTGTCTTATCAGATAATTTCCAGTACTAAAGTCTAAGAAACGAACCAAAACCTCGAACGCTTCCAAAGAGTGCTTTTATTCTTTAGTCTTAGCGTGTAAATAAAACAAGCGAAAGTTCTAAAGAATTTGAGCAAAAACTATTTTTTAAGATTATGCAGGAAACATGACAATCCAAGATTGATACTTCGTTATGAGATATAATCCACCTTTATCTCCCAAAGACACTTTTTTTTTTACTGTAATAAAGTATAAACTTTAACAAAAACCTATCATGAACAAGACATTCGGGCCTCGTTTTTACAAGGAAAATTTTTATACAAAGTTCCACTGAACTAAATGAAGAATTTATGGGTGTGTAAGTCTGTACAACACTAAACAAATGTTACACAGCTCGTGACAAAGTGTGGGTGTAGATAGCACAAAAGAGTACAGCCTACGTAATTCCAGTAACATTGTCTGTAGCCACTTTGGCTAACACAGAAAGAAGCATTATTGTGTTTAACGGCTAAGATTTTAAGTACAGCTTTTTAAACTTGTTTTAGTTACCCACTTTTTAGCGTTAGAAAAATGTTTTTAACCGTTAAATTACAATTCACCTTCTACCAAAAAAAATCTTCAGAAATTCTAACCCAACTTTATCATGGTAGATTTAGCTTAAAAAATCAACGTTTTAATTACATGAGCTTTGAAAGAGTTCTCTTATGAGATGAACAATCGTCGGTAAAATAGCATATTATAGTTTCCATGTGACCAACGTACAAACGTGAAAACAATATATTTCGATACACAGTGCATGCCACGATCACGAGCAGCCGACTCCAGTGTGAGCACCAACACAATGCATGCCACGATCACGAGCAGCCGACTCCAGTGTGAGCAGCAACACAGTGCATGCCACGATCACGAGCAGCCAACTCCAGTGTGAGCAGCAAGAAAAACATCGTCTGAATATATTTCGATACACAGTGCATGCCACGATCACGAGCAGCCGACTCCAGTGTGAGCAGCAAGAAAAACATCGTATTTTTTATAATAACGGTTAACTTTGGTACTCCTAATGGTTCCTAACGGGCAATATCATTCATCGAGTTATTTTAGAAGTGTTTACAACGTAGAATATTTTCAGATTGCGAAACTAATACAGTTAAGATGTATACATAGAGCTTTCGAATTACACTAAATTCAGACCAGTTGTGAGCGTCAATAAACCAGAACTAAATTGATTGGTTATAAATTACAGAATCTTCAACTTGGTTCAAGACTAAGACAAACCACAATAAAAATTATTCAAACTTTCCTTTGTTTTTTAACAACTATCTAGAATTTGATCATAATCGTTTTTCCTATTTTTTTTAATTTTCTGGATATATTAAAGAAACAAAGTTTTATGCATGACATGAAAAGGGACAAGCTCGGCCCAGTGGTTAGAGTGTCAGACTTTGAGGGACGTGAGTACGTTATAAGAATGATGGTCAAATTCAACTATTAAGTCTTTCAAGAGTATCCGAAGAGTCGGCGGTGGGTGGTGTTGACTAGACGCCTTCCCTTTAGTCTATAATTGCTAAATTAAGGACAGCTAGCGCAGATAGCCCTCGTGTAGCTTTGCGCGAAATGCAATAAACAAATAGACTTATGAAAATTGAGAAGGTTTGATTGAATAACTTGTCTGATAAGTTACACTTTTAAGTAAAGAATTGATTGTCATTAATTATCTACGTTGTCAAATATAAAAAAAGAGCTAAAACTGAAACTTCGGATTTTATTGATATTGTTCTTGAAACTGAAAAACATACAAATTGTGAAGAAAAAATAGTTTTCAACGAAAGTGAATAGACTTTCGTCAACTGACTGTGACAACGAAATAAGATGCTTAGTCAAACTGAGTCAAAGATCATGTGGGTCGTGAACTTTCATTCCTTTGCGCGTATTAAATGCTTGAAAATGTTTTCAATTACGAAAGGAACATGCCTCAACTTCTTCAAATATTTATTTCAACTGAAATCTTTTTTCTTAAAACTACTGCTTGTAAAAAAGTATTTATTTTTAATTGCAAAGTTACACAATGGGCTATCTGTGCTGTGCTCACCTAGGGCAACGAACCACGAATTTTAGTGTTATCAATCCCTCTAGCTTACAGCTGAGATACAAGGGGCACTTTTGAAAGTACACAATCTCAAAGTTTTAGATCTCAGAATATAGAGAAGAGTGGTAAAAGCTGCCACAAATGAAAAACCAGTTTGGTTTGATGGCTGTCAAATGAAAAGCTATGTAATTAGCCATCTGTGCTCTGCCTAACACATGTATCGAAACCCGATTTTTGGCGTCGTAACTCTGTGTGTGTTTTCTTATAGCAAAGCCATATCGGGCTATCTGCTGTGTCCACCAAGGGGAATCGAACCCATGATTTTAGCATTATAAATCCGAAGACTTACTGATGTCCCATCGGGGGACTCAGACTTAATGCTGATTGGGGCGTGGATGGAGGGCGATTAGACTGTATAGGACAGAAAACTGGAAGGCCATCATTATTATTTCAATAAACATCACTCATGTTTACAATAACTTTATTTGTATAATTCTTATTTTATCACAAGGTACAGCTTTTACAGTAAGGAAAAATATTACTTAGAATAGGCACGAAGATTCGATCACTGGTGCGATCGTGTACTTGAGAATGACCGCACCAGGGATCGAAACGTCGCACCTGTTCCAAATGATATTTTTCCTTACAGTAAAAGCTGTAACTTCTAATGAAATAATACTTATAATCAGTAAACTGAAAACGAAACTATTTATTTGTCAAGTGTTAAAAAAACGCTTTACCTGTTTCAGTGGACAACATGATCCAACATCTTCAGGAGACAAAGAGGTCACACGAGGTCCGTTTATGCACTGGAGTAAGTGCACGTGTACAACTAGCATTTACAAGATATAATTCCAGAAATTCGAAAGCAAAATTGAGTCATCCATTATCGCAGAACATGTCCTCGTTTTCTGTACATAGGGCTGTTAATAATTGTTCATATAAGGAAGATGTAATATTAGAATCAAATTACTTAAAATATGTAGCGATTGATATAGGTTGTAAACCTAATATCATAGAAAGAATTTATAACAAATACTGTCATAAATCACAAATATTTAAATGTACCAAAGTACAGAAAGGCAAAAAGGAAAATAGTATAAGAATATGTTTACCAAATGTTCCATCATGGTCAACACAAAAAGGTAATGTTTCATGAAATATATGGACTGTCAAATAACCTTTACACCTCAATCAGAGTTAATTAACATTATTAATGGACTGAAAATAAAATTGAATTAAAGGATAAATGTGGAATATATATAATATATTGTTGTGGTTTAAATTATGTTGGACAGGTGTGTAGAAATTTTAAATTGAAAATTATAGAACATAAAACTGCAATTGATTAATGAAAGATGAATAATTCAGTCGTGGCTGGACACGTGGCGAACTATTCACAGGTGAAAATGTGAAATCAGTTAAACAGGTTAATTTTAAAAAATCAATTAAGCATACGAGAGTCGTTAGGAATTGTTAAAAACAAAATGGCGAACTTGAATACAAATTTAGATCCAGATGCCACGACAGTGGAATTCTATTTCGTAAGGCCCGGCATGGCCAGGTGGATAAGGCGCTCGACTCGCAATCTGAGGGTCGCGGGTTCGAATCCCCGTCACACCAAACATGCTCGCCCTTTCAGCCGTGGGGGCGTTATAATGTGACGGTCAATCCCAG
>NW_013669693.1:8230-12633 GCF_000517525.1 Limulus polyphemus
GACGGTCAATCCCAGTATTCGTTGGTAAAAGAGTAGCCCAAGAGTTGGCGGTGGGTGGTGATGACTAGCTGCCTTCCCTCTAGTCTTACACTGCTAAATTAGGGACGGCTAGCGCAGATAGCCCTCGTGTAGCTTTGCGCGAAATTCAAAAACAAACAAACTATTTCGTAAATTGTGCCACTCTACAATATGCTAGTTGCAGTGCATAAACGGACCTCATGTGACCTCTGTCTCCTCAAGATGGTGGATCATATTGTCCACCAAAACATGTAGAACGTGTGTTTTAATATTATATAAATAAAGTTACTGTTCACATGGAAAAGTTGGTGTCATGATGTTTATTGAAAGTATTCGCAAGTGGTGTCCATTTAATGACTTACTGTAATTAACTTATTACTTAGTTAATGAATTTCCGAAATTAACTTACTATTTATTTAATGAATTACATTAATTAACTTATTACTTATTTAATGATTTACTGTAATAAGTTAATTAAGTAATCATTAAATAAGTAATAAGTTAATTACAGTAAATCATTAAATAAGTAATAAGTTAATTACAGTAAATCATTAAATAAGTAATAAGTTAATTAATTATTTAATGACTTACTGTAATTAACTTATTACTTATTTAATGAATTACATTAATTAACTTATTACTTATTTAATGAATTACATTAATTAAGTTATTAATTATTTAATGACTTACTGATACTTTTCTATTATTATTTGTATTTGTAAATTATTAGAATGCATAAGTTTGAACTTGAAAATGTCTTCCATAGTAAATGTGCAGATAAATTCAGTTGTGGAGCTAGATGCGCTTCGTGGTCCACAAGTTGGATCAAGCTGATAAAAAACATTCAATAAAAATAGAATATATAATTATTCTAAATGACCCATTCTTCTCTTAAGCCATATTCTTTTTTAGGAATTTTGTTAACATATAAATACCAATCTAGAATTCTTTCTATATCAATCTAGAACTCTCTCTCTAAATGGTTTCACATGAGCATAGTTTATAAAGATAATTATAAAATCCAATGTATATGATATATTCAATTATTCAATACGAAATGGTCATAAAATATTATCAGTTCAGAGAAAACCTATAATTACTAAATATGTGTTTTTATTCATTTTCTCGTTAAAACCAATTATCTGGTATAACAAAAACTAGTACAACACATGAATAGTTTGTTATAAGTGTTTTAATTTATCGACACCCAAATGTAGAAAAAAATCTAAAATATTGTTTGAAAGCTGATATTCCTTACGAAAACAAACCGGTTTTGTTTATGCATTTTTTTATTTCATTTTTCAAATGTATGTTTTAACACTCAGTCTGCAAGTCGACAAGACCGTATTCGGAGGTTTCGGTGAACTACAGAAAGTTGGCACGTTTTCTGGTATTGAAATTGAAACAAAAAGTATAAAAGATTGATCTGTAAGCCTAAAAATAACACACTTTATTGTCAAAATAATTTATCTTTCAATAATGTTCGGCCACGAAGATGCAGAGTTTAGGAAGTTGGTTGAGCTGTGTTCCTCTTGCACAAATTAGAATTTGAAGTACCATGATTAGTTAAATAAAAAGTAGTTATAAATATTAGACCATTATTGGTCTAAAACAGAAGTAAACACATTGATTGGTCCATATTCCCTGATATGTCGTTCCGATAACTCCCTGGTACTCACGCTGCTCTGCTACAAGTATTGTTTCTACTCCTACCGCCGTCTCATCCTTCACACAGACTAGCTCCTACACTCCGAGTGTAAACCATTACAACAAAGACAACGATGATTCTGCATTATACAGTGCTGATTTTGCACACATTGGTGGCGTATGTGTTGTCGCGAATCTCAGCATTATCAAAGCATTTTGTATATAACTCCGATGATCTCTATCGATAAAACTAGCGAAAACCGCAGAGAAAACATCTTTATGGAGCTGAGGAACCAAACCACTAATACGGTTTGTGTCAGAGTTTGAATGGTTGTTTGGATTTTAAACTCGTGAAAACCGCAGAGAAAACATCTTTATGGAGCTGAGGAACCAAACCACTAATACGGTTTGTGTCAGAGTTTGAATGGGTGTTTGGATTTTAATCTCTCATAGCCTGAAAAGTAGTACGATTCAGATTCTAGATATCGTAAGAAGCTGAAGTCTCTCTTGTCAAGATTTATAACAAAAATACTAAAAACAGAGAGAGTACGGGAACGTTTGTTTGGAAGGCAATCTATCAAACATGTCTACCTGACTCGTAGACTTGCTATTAATGGAAAGTACTTTTATCATAACAATTAATTACAAACTGTATTTAAAAAATCATTTTGATATTTTCGAAGCATGAAATAGTTCAGAAATACCATGATAGTTATTAAAAAAGTTTAAAATGTTTTTAAGATTAATGTCTAAAATAAATGAACAGATTGGAAGGTGATAGAGGGAGATAAAAAAACGCTCTTTCATTAGTATAGAAAGAGTATAAAAAATATCACAATGGAAGTTTTTAAAGTGCTATGTATGGTCCACTTTCTTATATGAGTCAGAAATATGGAGATAGATGATATATTTAACGGAAGAATGGAAGTTTTTAAAGTGCTATGTATGGTCCACTCTCTTATATATATCAGAAATATGGGGACAGATGATAGATTTAACGGAAGAATGGAAGTTTTTAAAGTGCTGTGTATAGTCCACTTTCTTATATGAGTCAGAAATATGGAGACAGATGATAGATTTAACGGAAGAATGGAAGTTTTTAAAGTGCTATGTATGGTCCACTCTCTTATATATATCAGAAATATGGGGACAGATGATAGATTTAACGGAAGAATGGAAGTTTTTAAAGTGCTGTGTATAGTCCACTTTCTTATATGAGTCAGAAATATGGAGACAGATGATAGATTTAACGGAAGAATGGAAGTTTTTAAAGTGCTATGTATGGTCCACTCTCTTATATATATCAGAAATATGGGGACAGATGATAGATTTAACGGAAGAATGGAAGTTTTTAAAGTGTTATGTATGCTCCACTCTCTTATATGTATCAGAAATATGGAGACAGATGATAGATTTAACAGAGGAATGGAAGTTTTTAAAGTGCTATGTATGGTCCACTCTCTTATATATATCAGAAATATGGGGATAGATGATATATTTAACGGAAGAATGGAAGTTTTTTAAAGTGCTATGCATAAGAAAATTGAAAAGAGAAATTAAGAAATGATGTAGTGACTGAAAAAAGCAGATATGCGAAGAGATTTTTATTGATACCATAAAAAAAGAGAATGAATGGTTATTGTTTTTTAACTCAAAGTTACACAATTGATTGTATGTGCTCTGTTCACCTCGGAAAATCGAACCTCGAATTTTACTACTGTAAGTCCGAAAACTCAACGTTGATCCACCGAGGGACTGCAAAAGGAAAGCTAAAGTATTGTGGACACATAGAAATACAAAAATACCCACAAAACAACTTCTGCAGTGAGGTGAATAGCAAGAAAGACAGGAACAATCAGAGGAGAATATGGATTTACGATGTTAAAGAATTGAGTTGAATGGGGAAGAAAAAGTGGCGGCGTGCAGCAAGAGAAATGAAACAGCAGAATAGAATGACCTCTGACCTCCGAGAAGCGAAAGCACTAACTGACTTAATGTGGACAACAATACCGAAACTAAGAAAAAGTGAAATGTCTGTGTGGTTTTGAGTCCGTTTTACTATAAACTTCAACATTATAACAGGCCTAGTGGTATTTCTCTGGTTGGCTGACCTAAGCTGTGCTGATGAGCCTTGAATGGACAAATCTGCAGTCCTCATCAAATGGTACAGCCAATCAAAGAGTGCATTAGGCCTCTACGTCACAGATTCTATTTTCAATTTCACCAATGGTGAAAAAAGAAAACAAATCTTTAACATATACATACAAACAGTGAAATGTTATCATATTAAGTCTCAAACAAACTGTTTAATGTGCTTTCTAGAAAAAACATATTTATATTTAACGTTTACAATTATTTGTTTTCTTGTGGAATAGTATTTCTCGAAGCAGATGAAGGATTCAGTTTAACTGTGAATCTGTATTTGTATCTTTGGGTCGGGCGTGGCTCAACTTTAAGTCGTGGGCGCAATATAAAAGCAACGGTAAAATCCTACTATTCGATTAGAGTAACCCGATATTGGTTGTGAATGCTGTTGACTAGCTGCCTTCTCTCTAGACAATCAGTTTAAAATTGGGTAACCCGATATTGGTTGTGAATGCTGTTGACTAGCTGCCTTCTCTCTAGACAATCAGTTTAAAATTGGGTAACCCAATATTGGTTGTGAGTGCTGTTGACTAGTTACCTTCTCTCTAGACAATCAGTTTAAAATTGAGTAACCCAATATTGGTTGTGAGTGC
>NW_013669693.1:13430-14940 GCF_000517525.1 Limulus polyphemus
GGGGTCGGCTAATACAGGTAACCCTGTTGTTTATTCTGTACAAAAAACTAATACAGGAAGTAAATATCAGTAGCTTTCAGTTTACATCCAAAATGTTCGTCCAAGATGTTCGTGGATTTGGTCGACGGGTAAGTTGACAACAGAACAGAATCAAGGACACAGAAAACACACATACTTAACACGGTCAATATTCACTGAAGACACATTTAACACAGTCTATATACACTAAACACACATTTAACACAGTCTATATACACTAAACACACATTTAACACAGTATATATACAGTAAACACACATACTTAACACAGTATATATACAGTAAGCACACATACTTAACACAGTATATATATACAGTAAACACACATACTTAACACAGTATATATACAGTAAGCACACATACTTAGCTCAGTCTATATACACTAAACACACATTTAACACAGTCTATATACACTAAACACACATACTTAACACAGTATATATATACAGTAAACACACATACTTAACACAGTATATATACAGTAAGCACACATACTTAGCTCAGTCTATATACACTAAACACACATTTAACACAGTCTATATACACTAAACACACATACTTAGCACAGTATATATACAGTAAGCACACATACTTAACACAGTATATATACACTAAACACACATACTTAACACAGTATATATATAGTAAACACACATACTTAACACAGTATATACAGTAAGCACACATACTTAACACAGTCTATATGCAGTAAGGCACACATACTTAACACAGTATATATATACAGTAAGCACACATACTTAACACAGTCTATATACAGTAAGCACACATACTTAACACAGTCTATATACACGTGCTTTCAGAATCTGTATTTTTCAGTTATCTTTTCTCCACAACTTTCTCACAAAACACTTGGTCTAACTATTTAACATGTTCTAACTGAATCGCTCTGTTCAGACTGGCTAATGTCAGGCCAGATGCAGCCTGACAAGTAGAGTCAATTAAAAAAAAAACATAACAGTGGTGAGCAACTGTTCAATCTACCTATAAATATTTTAAACTAACAAGATCAAACAAAGTTAAGACAGTCAAGACTGGTGGCGGACAGAGAGATGTGATTAAGAACCTTCAAGGCTGCAGCTAGGCAGAAGAAAATATCTAAGAATAAAGCCGAAGCAGTAAATAAAAAGTTATAGAAAGACAAAGTTTTTGTTGCCCGAGTACCATAAAAAGTTATAGAAAGACAAAGTTTTTGTTGCCCGAGTACCATAAAAAGTTATAGAAAGACAAAGTTTTTGTTGCCCGAGTACCATAAAAAGTTATAGAAAGACCTAGTTTTTTTTGCCCGAGTACCATAAAAAGTTATAGAAAGACGAAGTTTTTGTTGCCCGAGTACCACTTCACTATGGAAATATTTGATCATGGAGATCTGGCATGTTGTTATACGTGTGCAAATAAGTGCATTATGAACATACTAAAGTAAAAACCGTTATAATACATCTACACTGTCTTG
>NW_013669693.1:15902-17495 GCF_000517525.1 Limulus polyphemus
AATCCTGCTTAAAAGAATTTCAGGTGCCGCGGCTACTGGGGGTCCCCTCTTGTTTTTTTTGTTTGTTTTTTACAACTACTATAGTTTGTTTGTTTTGTTTTTGAATTTCGCGCAAAGCTAGGCGAGGGCTATCTGCGCTAGCCGTCCCTAATCTAGCAGTGTAAGACTAGAGGGAAGGTAGCTAGTCATCACCACCCACCGCCTACTCTTGGGCTACTCTTTTACCAACGAATAGTGGGATTGACCGTCACATTATAACGTCCCCACGGCTTAAAGGGCGAGCATAATTGGTGGGACGGGGATTTGAACCCGCGTCCCGCAGATTGCGAGTCGAGCGTCCTAACCACCTGGCCATGCCAGGCCCAACTACTATAGAACCTGTATTTTTGTTGTTGTTATTTCTAGTAGGAGTTAAATTTATTTTTAGAATGAAAACAAATCATGCTACATTTGTAAAAAAAAGAAAAGAAAAAAAACATTTTCAAAACCAGTGATACTAGAAAGGTTATTTTAGGGTTAACCCCAGCATACACTACACGTGTTTCAGAAATGGTGTCTCCAAATTGTTTTGCTATTCGCTGACAAAAAGGACGTTTTTGTCACATGATTTATCATTTTTACCTAATCAGTTGGAGTAAAACATTCTAAAAACATATTATCAAGATTCCTACTTTTTATTTTTTTCCTTTATTAAATATTTCATCGTTTCGCATATGATATGCGAAACGAGTATTGCTTCCAATTCAGCTAATTAGCCTCCTAATGACCTCCAGCAAGGTATTTTTAACTACTTGTCATTGGACTTTTACATATAATCTGTATACACATTCTGTTGAATGATAAACAGAACTTGAGTACGTATCCGGCTGTTCAAACAGCGTGTTCCATCCCATCGTCTGTTACAAAAGTACAATACTAGGAGTGGTTATGCCTAATGTTTGATAGAAGAGTAGGTTTAATTTTTTCATGAACAAATCACCAACTCTGCAAGTTTATCTTGAACTAGAATATAAACTACATTCTTAGCATGCCTTTTGAAGGTATGAAGAAACAGAAAAAAAAGAAACACGTGGGTGTTCTTAAAGGTTACAACTGTATAATCAAACCACGATCTACCTTTTCACTTTTTTTTAACATCGTCAATACTCAAAAGTTAAATACAGAAAAATTACGTTTTCACTCCCAGGATTATAAAAACAAATATCTATAATAATTATTTTATTATGTTAAATTTGTACCCTATATTTGTAGCAATTTCACGCAATTGATTCCTTAATGAAGCTGACATCGCAAGAATGTAAAACAACAAGAGGGAATCCTCAATAGCCGCGGTACTTGAAATTATTTTTGGCAGGATTAGAGTAAACCTAATCTACGAGACATTTTTTCCTCCTTTTTATCAGTCATATTTTTGTGTATCAGCAATACCATGCGTGGGGCGCGCGAACACCCGATTCAATGTTATTACTCATCATGATCTCTACCAGCCTACCCTCAAATTGAAATTCTTTCAGGCTGGATTAGAGTAAACTAATCGACGAGACCTTGAGCATGGTCAAATACATCAAATGTAAAGGTTTGACCTTCTGAGTC
>NW_013669693.1:17827-20520 GCF_000517525.1 Limulus polyphemus
GTTTATACTTGAAAAATAAACAGATACGTACTATGAGTCACGGCTAAAACTACTCGAACTTAATTCATTGTTACTGTAATGAGATAAACACAATCTAACAGAATCAGGCCTAATGGTACATCAGCCTAGGGTTCGAAACATGAAGGTTCTCCACAATTTCAGTTGTGGGCCTGCTATAAAAGTTACAGTCAAGTCTTTTATTCGACTCAAAGAGCCAGACAATACTCTTGTGACGGCGGGTGCCACTGGATGACTGTCTTTTCTTTGGTCAATTGCTCAAGCTTAAAGAGGACTATATCCAATCCCTAGTGGTCTCTGGCCTGACCGTTTAGCTGATATGCACATGAAGGTGTCGCTCAAATGGAAAATTCCAATTCTACAACCTAAAAATTGTTTCCTTTTCTCGATCATATTAAACAATATAGATAATATTTCCATTCGTCGATTATCGTAAAAATACACTAATAAATAATAACAAAAACGTTTTAAAGCACATACAGTTAAATAATGATTTTCTACATATTTTTATGCTGTAAAGTATAACAAGTGACGTGGGTCGCGTTTGTTCTAATCTGTTTTTGAATGAACTACCATTAGATATTATTAGTAGTAGTTACGTATTCTCAGCATACACGGTTTGTTTGTTTGTAGTTAAGCACAAAGTTACACAATGTGCCATCTTTGCTGTGCCCACCACGGGTATCGAAACCCGTTTTTAGGGTTATAAGTCCACAGATTTACCGCTATGGAACATACACAGTTATAAACTTGTTATCAAATCATTTATACGCGCAGGGCGGATTTTGTTTTAAAGTAATAAAAAACAGATTATCTATTTAATACCATATAGGAAGGTGCAAAGCGCCTGATTATTATTAATTTATAGTTGGACAATGAAAATCTACAAAATAAAAAGTCCCTCTATAAGAACAGACTGGCCATCCCCACATGTCTGCATAATTCTACCTTCGGAGAAAAGATACCAGAATGAAAATATTGTCTAATGTAAATAAACCAGTCATTACTCTATACTTTTTACAATTAAAAGGAATACAACGTTATAATCATTACACAATAAATAGTTATTAAAAACAGGGACTTCGCATCAGACTATTTACGTTCTGTCCATCGCGGGACCGCACCCCGAAATTTTGTCATATAATGCAATATAGGTTAAAACTTTTTCTCTAGAATGTTCATCATATTTTGTTTGTTTGTTTTTATCTGCGCCTCACAACCTTCTTTTGATAATTCATGTTGCCAAAACAACCATTTGTTGCTGTTATTATAAATCCAACACAAAGGTACGTTTATTTTATTTTATTGTTCAAAGGAATATGATTTATTTCGGAACTTTGCGTTTATAACCATAGCTACCGGTTTTCAAAGTTAGGGGTCAAGGTAACGAAAGGCACGTCTGGCAGTACTTGTATCGGCGAGTTTGTAACGTCGGGTCACACGTGTGTCATGCAATGTGCTTCAGGCACTGTACGTTGGTTGTCATTTATACAAACTGCTTTATAGGGCCAGGAGAGACAAAAAAATGTTCTCTCATTGCTTGTAAAGGTCATGAACTACATACATGCTGTGAACACTCTGAACGATTCGCAGAAAGTTAAAGCAAGCTAATTAATTGCATACGTTCGTTACACAATCAAGGATGGAGTATTTGTACAAAAATGCTTGTGATCCTAAAGCTACGACTGCATGGGCGTCCACGGGAAAGAGGAGGGGGGCAAGTCCCCCCCTGGAAAATGAGAAACATAATTCTTTCTTTATTCATTCAGCATATGCATATGAATTTTTTATTCAATTCACAATTTGACACTACTCCACCCCCCTGGAAGACTTAGCCCCTCCCAGGAAAGATTTCTACGGACACCCATGGCTAGGAGATGATTTGGATGTCATAGAAGGAGTACTGATGCATAAATAATAAATTACTAATTGGCTCATACTTTAGTATAGAAGGAGTAAACTGGCTTTCAGAATTTGTTCAACGTACTTTAAAGCAGTGGTTTTCAAACTGTTTGTCAGTTTTCAGGGATGATGCGAGAGTTTCACCAAGTTTGTTTGTTTTTTAATTATGCACAAAGCTACACAAGGGCTATCTGTGCTCTGCCCACCACGGGTATCGAAACCCGGTTTCTAGCGTTGTAAGTCCGCAGACATACCGCTGTGTCACTGGGGGGGAGAGTTTCACCAAACGAAGAATAATTAAAAAAATATATAAAAAAACTACAAAAAATATTGCATATGGTAACGGGGGGTATCATGCAAATCAAGTGGGTTAGGGTGTCGTCAGTGAAAAAAAAAAGTTTGGAAACCACTGCTTTAAGGAAAAACGTTTGATTCGATTTTCTGGAATGGTTGATCCCCTTAAAAACAAAGACTTTGGATAACACAGCTCTCAGAGTAGTTTCATTCAGTAATATCCAATGAAAAACTGAGTAACATCGATGTATCATTCTCTGTTTTAATCATCCATAAAAACTTTGAAATTTCTTTAAACCTTGTAAGTATGTACATTGTGTATGTGTGTAGTTAAACAGTTATTGCAGCTAACAAAAGTAAACATCAAACACACTACGAGTTAAAATCATAAATAATATTCAACGTTAAACGTTGTAATGTCGAAACACGTAGAGTCGTCAACTTTTTGAAGGCCATAGATAGGCCTAAATAAAATGTTT
>NW_013669693.1:20530-22867 GCF_000517525.1 Limulus polyphemus
AAACATTTTATTTAGGCCTATCTATGGCCTTCAAAAAGTTGACGACTCTACGTGTTTCGACATTACAACGTTTAACGTTGAATATTATTTAGGATTTTAACTTTATACACAAGTGCCAAAATACAATAACTACGAGTAAATTGGTACAAAGTTCTTTTGCTTGAAAATATGACCAATGTTATATACATTCTGTTATGAAGTGTTTCTTTAAATCAATATATAATGTTTATAAATGCGCCCATTCGTAAAGAAAACTGAATATATATATATATATATACTTCACAAAGTCGGTCATAAGTTTCATATAATAAACCTGATGAAATTAATCTCTATTTGACAATTAATTTCAAGACACGTGGTCTAACGTATGTGAAACGTGTTACTAACTAATAATGGATTTTTTATAACTATTTATATTCACATTAGTCCTAGATCAAGAAAGCTTTTAGCCATGATAATAAATGTTTCATATACAACGGTATAACATTCAGTACTTCGTGACCACAAGATACTCCTATCTTAAACCTGATGTCAGCATTTACCTTGAGCACATAAGGAGGGTGGGGAGTCACAACACGGTTCAATGTAATCCAAGATCACTCCCTTCACAGTCATCTTGTAGTATATTGAGATTATTCTGAATTGGTATTCAGTGTATTGTTAATCCCAGTGTCGATTATACTACCTTTCTAGTTGACGTAGACATTGTGTCAGGAAGGAAGTTGTTAATATCTCTATCTGGTTGATTTTATTTAGGAATACACTGAAATTCTATAAATTGATGTGCATGTGAAAATGATAAACTATGGTATAATGTGAAACTAATTTAAACCCTTGAAACTATGGCATAATGTGAAACTAATTTAAACCCTTGAAACTATGGCATAATGTGAAACTAATTTAAACCCTTGAAACTATGGCATAATGTGAAACTAATTTAAGCCCTTGAAACTATGGCATAATGTAAAACTAATTTAAACCCTTGAAACTATGGTATAATGTGAAACTAATTTAAGCCCTTGAAACTATGGTATAATGTGAAAATAATTCAAGCCCTTGAAACTATGGCATAATGTGAAACTAATTTAAGCCCTTGAAACTATGGCATAATGTGAAACTAATTTGAGCCCTTGAAACTATGGCATAATGTGAAACTAATTCAAGCCCTTGAAACTATGGTATAATGTGAAACTAATTTAAGCCCTTAAAACTATGGCATAATGTGAAACTAATTTAAGCCCTTTTATATAAAAAATTGTTTTGCTCCACAAGTTATTTAAGTACTTATTTGTAAAGGTCTTCTGTGTTCGTAAATGAAATTGCTGGGGGAAAAATAGACTTTGTACAATATTTTCATTTTACAGCTTCTGACTGATCGATAATATATACTTCTGACTCTTCATAAGTACAAAAAATATTATTTGAAAATTCGTGCTGAAAACTTTTAATCTAAAAGATGGCTAGTTATGATTTAATGATTAGTAAAAAAAACATGGGCGGTAATTCTGATTTCAGGTCAACACATACAAACAACTAGTGAATTTATATCCAACTTTTTGATTAGAGTAGCCCGAGTTGGGTGTTGTTGACTAGTTGTCTTTTATCTAGTATATCACTTTAAAATTAACAACGGGTAGCGCAGGTATCTCTTTTGTAGCTTTGCCCAAATATCTGAAACAAACTAAACTTGGGCAACAATGTAATGAGAAATAGTGAAACTTCATCCTCACAGGTCTTTTGTAGCTTTGCCCAAATATCTGAAACAAACTAAACTTGGGCAACAATGTTAAGAGGAATAGTGAAACTTCATC
This sequence comes from Limulus polyphemus, assembly GCF_000517525.1. NCBI lineage: Eukaryota > Metazoa > Arthropoda > Merostomata > Xiphosura > Limulidae > Limulus > Limulus polyphemus. Next base: position 22,342 of record NW_013669693.1, read on the forward strand.
CTCACAGGTCTTTTGTAGCTTTGCCCAAATATCTGAAACAAACTAAACTTGGGCAACAATGTTATGAGGAATAGTGAAACTTCATCCTCACAGAACAGTTACAAATAAAAAAAGTTTCAAGATACTAGTGCTTATTAAATCTCAGATTTAGTTATCTCACTGTCATCGTAATATCAACTCCATGTGAAACGTTTCTCAGCTGCGGGGGCCGATCATTTCCGCTGTTTGATTAAGTGTAGCGGTGGGTGCTGCGGACTGGCTTTCCTCACTCTAGGCAGCATCTATAAATTAAGAATGGTTGTTTCTAAACCTTGGGGTCTTTTGACCCGGCCATTTAGCCCATGTGTCAAATACGGTACAATTCAGGTTGAAAGTACCTAATACTATCATTATATAAAAACAATGAATTTCAGAAAAAAGACCCTAAACTCAAACTCTTCCGAACTTTGGGTCCTTTTTTTTAGTTCATCGCACTTTTTGTGTGTGATCCTGTGTGCTACTAACTCTTTTATCAAAATTATATACG
>NW_013669693.1:23594-24987 GCF_000517525.1 Limulus polyphemus
ACATTGGTTATTTGACTTTATCAGGTCTCGTTCCTTGTTTCCATGCCATTACTGTATTTTTTTTTTTCATTATTGTTGAGTAACCTTTAATGATCAACCACGTACCCTTTGGGAAACTTTGGTCTACAGTATGTTTTGTTGTGGGGAACAACAGAACCTTCCGGCATTCCCATAACACATTTCTAGTGCGTTATCTTTCCTTCCAAATCGAATGGACTCGTCTCCGCTCTGTTCTAAAGCATCAACCCAATTCGTATTTCGTCGAACTGTCAACTCAATTTCAATTATCCAATCATAGTGACAGTAGAACGTGTGGTAAAAAAGTATATTTCTGCAAGCTCTTAAAAAAAACGTCAACATTTGGTTAATTCCAACTTAACCTCCTTACTGACTGTATTATTTTTATCTTTAATTCATCAACATGTATCCTAATCAGCGCAAGAAATGACAAGAAATACTACAGATCGTGTACGTGTGTAGAATTGTTTCGACTTGTTTCACGACTGTAGATTTATCGAGAGCCAAATCCCATACGTAGTTTAAACCAATAAATCGCATTAAATGTCGCACACTTGAAAATATTAATCATATCTTGGTTGTGATTTGTTGAATTTCGCGCAAAGCTACTCAAAGATAATCTGCGGTAGCCGTTTCTAGTTTGTTGTTAAGGGCAAAGCTACCTAATGAGCTATCTGTGCTGTGTCTACCACAGGTATCTAAACCCTATTTGTAGCGCTATAATTCCACAAACTTACCGCTGAGCCACTGGGGGGTAGCCGTTCCTAATTTTGAAGTACTAAATTAGAGAGAATGCAGCTAGTCAACACAACCCACCGCCAACTCATGGGCTACTTTATTGGAATAAGGGGAATTTGATCGTTACTCTTATAACGCATCCACGGCCTCAAAGTGAGGGATTCGATTTTGTTTCTTTTTTTACTGTTTTTTGCAGTAGCGGGACCTCGGGTCCATTGTTCGGCTGACTAACCGATTACACCCACGACAAACTTACTTCACTATCTCTAGGGTGTCACTAAATTAAGCCAAGTGACCGCCTTCGTTCATGTATAAAACAATACATACATTGTAGTCAGACCAGTCTTTGTAATGTCTAAGGTACCGAAATCAGTAAAAGATTTTAAATTTTAATTTCCGATGGGATCGACCATCTCACGTTCACTTTACATCCTTTGCTGTCTCCTACTGACCTTCAAACTATGCTCATAGACACTACAAGTTAATCAATTTATACATAAAACAAGCTTCTACCAGATTCAGGAAACTAGCCCTTAAAGCAATACTTCGCATCTTTACAGCCAGAAAAAAAAAGCAACATAATGGTCTATCTGAGATGTTTTTAGTGCAGGGGCGGATTGTGATGGCTAAGCGGCCC
>NW_013669693.1:25712-28092 GCF_000517525.1 Limulus polyphemus
AAGTCTTTAAACTTGCCGCTGAGCTACTAGGTGGCAGAAAGAAAAGAAGAGAAAAATCAAGTTATTCTAACCTAAACACTTCGAAGTAAGACCTACTAAAGATAAAGTTTACTAAAAATTGGGAAATTATTTTTTCTTGTAATATTGTATATATATATATCTTTACCGATGATCATTGTGCAAGGCAGCATTTTAAAATATTACCTAGGGCGGTAAAATACTTAAGCTCGTTCCTGATTATAGCTTGTTTGTTTGTTTTATATTTCGCACAAAGCTACACGAAGGATATCTGCGCTAGCTGTCCCTAATTTAGCAGTGTAAGACTAGAGGGAAGGCAGCCAGTCATCACCACCCACTGCCAACTCTTGGGCTACTCTTTTACCAACGAATAGTGGGATTGACCGTAACATTATACCACCCCCCACAGCTGAAAGGGCGAGCATGTTTGGTGGGACGGGGATTCGAACCCGCGACCCTCTGATTGCGAGTCGAGCGCCCTAACCACCTGGCCAAGCCGGGTCCCTGATTATAGCATTCCCCACAACCCCAAACAAACGAATACAGTTCCATTCTATAAGTATTAATTCCATAACGTGTCATTAATTTCTTCCGATTCTCGTCAAGGATTCTTCATATTGTTTCCTTTTTTTTTGACTCGGAATTTTCCAAACAAATTTTACCGTAATAAAAGTTAATATTTCTTTTATGATCAAAACAAATCTTAACTATACATAGTTTTTCAACAACACTTTCAAATGTTAACAAAACTTAATGGTTTAAGAATAAAATAAAATTCAAGGTATTCAATATCAAAAGCTTCTGTTTTTTTGACAGATAACAACGATTTGCCCCCCAGTGGCACAGCGAATGTCTGCGGACTTACAACGCTAGAAACCGGGTATTGATACCCGTTGTGGGCAGAGTACAGATAGCCCGGTGTGTAGCTTTATGCTTAACTTCAAATAAACTAAACAACGCTTTTTTACACATGTATCTCTTGAAAATATCATTTCCTGTATTTTAATAAGTGATAATGAATGTAGCTCGAAGTGAATTCTACATATAACAAGTATAAAACCAATTCCTGGGCCCGGCATGGCCAGGCGGTTATGGAGCTCGACTCGCAATCTGCGGGTCGCGGGTTCGAATCCCCGTCACACCAAACATGCTCGCCCTTTCAGCTGTGGGGGTGTTATAATGTGACGGTCAATCCCACTATTCGTTGGTAAAAGAGTAGCCCAAGAGTGGGCGGTGGCTGGTGATGACTAGTTGCCTTCCCTATAGTCTTACATGGCTAAATTAGGGACGGCTAGCGCAGATAGACCTCGTGTAGCTTTGCGCGAAATTCAGAAACAAACAAAACAAAACCAATTCCAATCCTCATATCCAAACAATTCGTTCAGAAAGGGTTCCTCCACCGAACGCTGCCAATTCGATTGGCCTTTAGTAATCATTGGTGTCGCATTTAATTTCCATTCAAATGGAAAAAGAATGTGGGGCTGTAGCCCCTACTTTTTGTCTGTCTATTAAAGTTTATTTTTACTGTTGTATCTTACAAACTCAAATAGTAAAATAGATTTAGTTACGAAGACATTAAGCTCGCGGAAAGAATGTTTTTTTCTAACTGTCATCAGCGTTCTTCACTTAGACCGCTATCCCTATCATATTACCCTAAAATTATATTCTTACCAGTAATTCTAATACACAAAATTATTCAGTAAATGAGAAACTTAGTATGTATTCTTTTATAAGCCTTCATATGTAGACGAAACACATAACAATAAAATTACAATATTCAAATACAAAAGTAAATCGTGTTTCTATGTTTAATATTTGTTCACTTATTATGTTGTTGTTGGTTGTTTTCTTAATTTCACGAAAAGCTACACGAGAGCTATCTGCGCTAGCCGTCCCTAATTTAGCAATGTGAGACTAGAGGGAATGAAGCTAGTCAACATTACCCACCGCCAACTCTTGGGTTACTATTTTAACAACGAATAATGGGATTGACCGTCACATTATAACGCCTTACACGGCTGAAAAGGCGAGCATGGTGGGTGAAGGGGATCCGAACCAGCGACCCTCAGGTTGCGAGTCGAGCGCCTTAACCACAAGACCAGGCCTCAACACAGTTTGTAGCAATAACATATGTTGAATGTTATTTTTGTTACATCTAACGTTAGATTTTGGACAATTAATAAATTATGTTCAAAATACTAAGTATTCAATACTTTCAGGGCCAATCTTCACATCCGGGCATCTGATATTCATCAATATTGCTATCCGGTTGTGGCCCGGCATGGCCAGGTGGTTAGGGCCAGGTGGAATTGTCGCGGGTTCGAATCCCCGTCACACCAAACATGCTCGCCCTTCCAGCCGT
>NW_013669693.1:28361-40153 GCF_000517525.1 Limulus polyphemus
CTTACACTGCTAAATTAGGCACGGCTAGCGCAGATAGCTCTCGTGTAGCTTTGCGCGAAATTCAAAACAAACAAACAAACTATCCGTTTGTAAACAAGAGTTAAAATGCGTAAAGTGTTGCTCAATTGTCTCCAGCACTTTAAAATAGGCTGAATATTCATAAACCTCTAATTCAAATACGCCAGTGCATTTCCTAAAGTGTATTCATCATTTAATTCTATGAAATAAAGTACAAAACGTAAAACTGCAGCTTACCTGATGCCTTCTTAAGGATCCTGATCTCACCAACTCGGACTTTTTCCTAGTCTCGTGCACAAGGTCATCCTGTTTTTGAATGCACAAAGAAGTTGTGTTATTTTGTTGCAAATGGGCATTTGAAGAGTTTGTAATTAAAGGAGAAGAAGACAATAGCTGGCAGCCATCACTGACACTTTGCAAAAATGGAACATTGTTACTCTCTTTTTCTTTTACAACGTACACATCAGAAGGTGTAGATTTCCTGAAAGATTGGTTGGTTGAAAACCTCCCGAGTCGAGAAAGACCCTTGCCTGGAGAGTAAGTGTCTAAAGTATTACTGGGAGGCGATTGTAAATCCCCTAAGGATTTTATTTCCAATTCTGTTTCTTGCTTCTCTCTAGATTCTCTTATTTCTTCTTCCAACTTCTCACCATAAGGCCCCCTGTGCTGTTCTGGACGTGACAATCTTAGTTGTGGATAAAGACTATGAAGAAATTGGTTTTGTTTGTCATAATAATTTGTTGTACGACCCAACTCCGAGTCATATATATCAACGGGTGGTTCTTCTACTTGTAAACCAACAATCTGCGATTTTCTTACATTTTTATCTAAATCGCCCACTTTTGATTCACTATTAAAAGTGGTTAATACTTCTGGCAGACTAGTATTCGCCTCGATATGTTCTTTACATACGTCACTGTAATATTTATTCTTTAAAAATATGTTTTTATCTTCGTCTCTTACTTTACTCTTTTCCACTGTTTCCCTTTCCAAGATATCTTGGTACGTGACGTCACGAGTACTCTCACTGTGACTGAAGTAACTATCAGCCAAAGATGAATCACTTGTTTGTCGTATATTAATTCTGTTAACATGTAAGCTTTGACAAGGAGTACTCTTCAAAGATTTTAGACCATTATTATCGACAGAAGTAAACGCCAATTCGTCTTCTAAAATGAAATTTCGTCGCTGTGGTGGATATGTCAAGAACCTTCCACTGTTTTTCTGCGATTCATGTGAACCAAGTTTAATCCTAGCTGTGTTGTCTCTGAAACTTGTCCATCGTTTTTTTGCTTCACTAGATATAGAAGGAGTTTCAGCTTCGAAACCTTGACGAGTCTTTAGTTCGTTAGGAATGAATAACACAGAGTTTGAGTAGTGAGTTTTAGGATATGATGTGGTGACAGAACAGTACTCTTGCGTGTAAGATGGACAGTCATCCACTACTGAATGTGTAAGATAATCCAATGAAATATTAGTTTTATCACCCTCCAAACATGGCGATAAAAACAGATTGCGCTCTGTGGGTTTTTCATCTCTAATATTCGAAACATTAATATGCTTTGCAATTCTCCGTGGCACTGTTGCACAGCTTCTAGTAAATGAATTACTGTTTATACTTTTGTCAGGGTTAATTATGCAACTATTCTCTGGGAGTACATCTACATGTGAACAAGACGAACTTTTATTATTCAATGTAGATACCAGTCCTAAAGTTCCAACAGGCCCTGAATCTTCGATTTCTTTAAAAGTGGAGAAAGATGGTGCAGTCAACGGGGCTTGAGGTTTCAGTTTCTTTTTCTGGGGTTTTAGGTTTTTGTTTCCACTTTTCTGTAAAGACATCGGAGGTGACTGAGAAGACATGTTATGACTTGCGATAGTACGCAGGTGATGAAATGAATCATTTTGATTGGATTCAAATGTTCCTTGAAGTTGATCGCTTTCGCTTCTTTGATGTCTTAAAGTATTGAAACACGGCTTTCCAATGTCCTTGCTGGTACTCTGACTTTTGTTTTCATTTGAAATTTCACTTAAACTGCTGAATTTATTGTAGACTGTTTTCAAGCAATCAGATTTTTTACTTGGATCTATAGTGCTGTAATCTAATGTAGAGGCAGTGAAGGTAGGCTTGTACTGGTCACATGTATCACGTTGATAACTAGTGGTGGAAGTCAACACGACAGTACTTTGATGATTAAGGTTACTTAGATCTATCTTAGGTTTAAACTCATTTAACTGCCTTTGGATACTTTTGATCTCCCCATCACAATATCTCAGTGATAAACTGTCTCGACATGAGCCTTTCATATCACTATTTGTGTTCTTGCAAGATGTCACTGAATTTTTTGGTTCAATTTGAAAAGGTTCTTCACTTGTTCCATGACGATGTTTTTGGAAATCTGGGGCAGTCAAAATATGTCTTATTTGTGTAATATCGTTTGTTCCAATAAGGACGTCTTCGGTATCATTTTGTGAACATCTAAAAAAACCACGACTATTCCCCTTACTACCAAGTCGACAACCTTCTTTTCTACCAAGTATTAAGTCCGCTGACAATTCAGGTTTAGATCTTACCTGAAAATTAGTTCTTGAAGAAACGGGACAATAAAACAGAGATTTCGGTACCTCGGTTAATTCACGTTCTGCTGAATGAGAAGGAAGTTTTGTTAATGTAGTAATATGGAATTTTGGTATAAGATTAACTTTGGTTGCTTTGTCCTTAATGTTTCTACCAGAACTCAAGGTATGAAAACTGCCAGTTCTTCTAAGAGTGTCCATCTTAATTTCACTTACAGAAGCTAATGTATCACTTTCTTCAAGAACGAAAGTTTGGTTATTAAATAAACTATTCCCGTAAGAACTGTCAATGTTGTTGTCATTAATTTCTGAAACAGCAAATCCCGGTTTGAGTGATAAACCTAACTCCATGCATTCACGAAGAAAATCGTGAGATGCCTTAGAATAATCGACAGTCTTCTCAAATTTTTCTTTGAGACAGTCTTTACAGTCTGAATTTGAAAAATTCCCTGAACAACAAGCAGACTCCAAATAATTTTTGAAAATTGTCTTGTTATTCGAATAGCAACAAGAAGCATGTTTACAAACTCTAGTACATTCACTAGAAAAAGAACAAGGTGTTTTTTCTTGTTCAAAAGATGGTTTATGTGGTGGAAATGTCACGCTGGTGAACGGTTGTTTTGTATGCACATAACTGTTCCCTTTTGAGTTAATGCACTGAACATTATCATTGTTTCCATTATCTGAATCCTCTCTAGATATTCCATCATTGGTGTTCTCAAATTCATCACAGATTTTTTCAAATGAATTCAGTATATCATCTAAAGTTGATTGATTTGAATCTACTTGCTTCTTAGTCTTTGATACTGTGTTGAGTTCCCTTGAATGAGGAACTAATTTTTGAAAAGCTGGTGATTTGTTAAAAATAGACTGTTCATTTCCAGATTCTTCATTATCACTAGCTCTCTCATTGAATTCTGATTTATAAATATGTATATTTTCGCACACAGAGGCCTTTTTAAAAGGTTCTTTAACAAAAAGAGAACTGGCGTCGTTAGTAAAGGTATTATTTTCGGATCCTAAGTTACTTTCATTTCTACATTCTGTTACTGTGGATTTGTAGTTGTTGTAGATAGTAGTTTTATTAGATAATTCTGGTTCACCATCATTAATAAGCAAGGTAAAACTTACCCGGTAAGATTCCTGGTTGTTTCGTTCTTTTTCTGGTACATCTGGGAATGCTAACCGCTCTGAAATGCAGCTTCGCTCCCCTACTTTGTTTTGATCACTGTTTCTCCTATTACTAACCACAGATGGCGCCTGGCATTTAAAATGCTCGGAATGTTTTTGAAGTTTTATATCTTTCTCTGAGTCTATACAAAAATACACCAGAGAATCCTGTTTTTCGGTATCTCTTACATCTTTCTGGTCTGAACATCTTGTAATGCAAGATAGCACAGCATCGCCCTCTGAAAAATCTCTTTCCACAGATTTTCTTCTCTGACTGACATGATTCAAACAACCACGCTCTCTTTCTTTTTGGCTTTCTGCTATTTTAGGAACGTTGGTTCTACACATGCGGCGATAGGCCAGTTCACTTGCTGACATTACTATAGTGGAAACATCCATGTTATTCCCCTGCTGTCTGAACAGTACACATGTCGGATAGTTTATCTCTTCAGCTTGCTGTACTTCGATTACATGAAAACCCTCCTCATCTTTTTTGTTCGTTACTTTGCGCTCAAGGTCGCGTACCTTTACGTGTGTATTTTCTAGTACTCCCAATCTTTTCTCTGTGATCACTTCTCCTTCACACTTAGCCTGACGTTGTAGTTGTCCATCTGTTGACCCTGCTAACCGTGCATTAATCTCTCGTGCTCTATCTTTCACCGAGACGGACAGTGATACTTCTGATCTTTCGGACATGAAGCTTTTACACATATATGCTCGAGTATGCTAACAATATTAAATCACTCTTTGCAGAAAACTTACTTTAGCAATTAAAATAACATTTTGTCTTATAGTTTTTAACAATTCAACCCATGTTTCTTAAAGTGCAAATCGAAGAAATATCCAGTCCTACTGACATCAATCTTTCTCTTTTCACTGGTTTTGCCCATTTTAATTTATCATGACTAATTTGAAAAGCAGATTACAAGGCACACACCGTATTTTTATAAACTGATTTAGAAGCTTTCTATTGCTTCTGCTGAACTCGAACCTTACAAACAGAAACGGTTGTTTGGAGCAATAATAGCCCAGACGGTAAAGTCCTTTCGTTTACTGGGCCAATACATGTCGGATAAGAGCGACTTACTACAATTAACCTCGGTTACACCTTTATGTCTTAACTATCCAAGGCAAATGTAATCTTAAAGCTATTATCGCATAATTCAAACCAAACACAGATACAATGAGTGCCGAAACTAACAACCTAACCTGTCACTTTCTATCCGATACTTGGAAGGAACGACAGCGCGAGCGTTTGTGCTATCGACAGGTGTCTGGTAATAGATGGCGCTACTTTACAGTTTCTTTTTTTACCACGTTGCTCCTCTGCTTTTATAAAGGTAATTAAAACAATAAGCTAGAAATACTGATATACTTGTTAGTGCTGTAAGTAAGTAAGTAAGCCTTACAGAGCGGATCATTCATTATGTAGTTTCGATTTCTTTTTTGTTTTAGTGGCATAAGCAAAAAGTGATAGAAATGTTTTTATAAACACGAAACTATTAAAACCATATAACATTAAACCCCACACAGCAACATAATAATTTTACAGATCTGTATCATTTAAAAGTTTATCTACCCAAAATAAAGCTCTATTATACTAGTATTATATAACAGAAAATAAATTAATTAATTTTCATTTCTTTTATTTCTCGTCTGACCTATGCAATAGGTGACAAAACAAAGAATAATAATGGTTGGAGACGGTTTGAATGGGTAATGAAGAAAAACTTTAATATAAGTCAAAATAAAATAAATTTAAAATAAAGATAAATTATCTGTGAATCATTGACAAGACAGAATATGCACACACAAGACAATTTTTTTTTCGATATTAGTATAATTAATCTTCACTTTTTTGCACCACTTTCCTGGAATGTACACTTCAGTAATGGAATATAAAGGCAATATTTTCACAAGGCATGTACATAACATTCCATTCGCTATCAATTTATGTTTAGTAAAACTTTTCGTCCGTGATGAAAATTTCAATGAGCTTAACACATTCATGTCTTTTTTCATTATTTTTAGTTTAATCTAGTTATTTTTCGTATGATAAGAACGTATTTCATGAATACAGTTTAATAAATTAAAGAAACAGCATTACACGATTAAGGATTTAGAATTAATATTTGCTTTAAATTGCCTCCAGTGGTTCAGCGATAAATCTCGGGGCTTATAAGGCTCAAAATCGGGTTTCGATACCCGTGATGAGCACAGCATAAATAATCCAGTGAGTAGCTTTGCGCTTAATATCAAGCAAACAAACAAAATTTTCATGAAGAGGACAAATCTAGATCCTTGTGATTTTGTTGATAGACTTGGGAGCATTTACAGGTTATGAATATTGGAATATCCGAACGCTTCTAGACCTACGGTCGCGTGGAAGGCAGGTAACACCGACTGGTTTTGTTAAATGCCATTCCATATTAAATGTGATACGTGAATATTCTGTCCGAATTGGTACGACAAAACTGTTAAAGGAAAGATCGCCAAAGGACATAACATTTCAAACAATATAAACCAGTGTTCTCTATGGAATCGGAAAAACTTGCTCTAAAAACCACATCTCAAAATAATCAAGAGCAAAGTGAACGCTATTGCTACAAAAGGTAACCCTAAAAGTGTACATATTTAACGATACAGTTCAAAAAGATAACAGACAAGAACGTGAAGCTAGCCAAGGCTCAAGAGCTTCCAACCATACTTAGAAATTAACACCTGTTTTCATGAAAAAAAAGACGGCCGAAGACATTGGAATCAAAGCACTCTCGAATAAATATATGTCATTGCACCCCCCCCCCAACCCACAATGGACTTTTACTCCTTTGGTCCATTTGAAAGCCATGGACCTAAGACTCTGTTTGTGAAAAATTGCACAATACAAGAGAAATAGTACCATGGCTGTTCTCTGAAGAAAGTTCTGCCGCAGAACCATTGTTAAAAATCAAAGAAAGCAGATATGGAGTATAATCGCAGGTTTCTAAACTTTCTGTTCGTACGAGTATAGAGATTTGTGATTTTTAAGACTTCTGAGTAATAAATCTTATAATTAAATTCACTTGCTACAAAACACTTTCAAATTTCAATAGAAAATAATAATTATACATGTATTCGTTTTTTGTTGTTTTTCAGAATGAGTAGCAAATCGTCAATTGGGATTAAAGCCCTTTGAAGTTGAATGAATTATACAAGGAAAAAAGTAAAATATAACTTAAACTTTGCGCATAAATAGTCTCATCATGCTTGAATCAAAAGTCATGGTTAGAAGAGCATCTTATGTTCAAATGATGTCAATGTTCTAAACCTTAAGATACTCAATTAGAGCATTTCTAATTCTAATATTATCACATAAAGTGTGAGTGATGTAACTTACATGTATACCATTTCATTAACCAAGGGTTGTAAGAAAAAAGGCAAGGTAAAAAGTGTGTAATTCTAGAACTTCTGTCGTGTTTACACAGATTAAAAATTTATCAGATAAGAGCGGAAGAAAACTGCTCACCTTATAAAAATGTAAATGATAGTCGAAAGAGGAAACTATTGTAACTGACGAGTAACTCTACGCCTAGTAGCAAACATTCGAGGTTTACAACTTGACATTTTTATAACTATATAGGGTGATTTATAGGCCTAAGTTTTATTGTTCCAACCATCCTCTAAAGCAGTCATTCTCAAACTTTTTTTATTCATCTTCCAGCAGCTTGACGTATAACTGGAAGCCTGATGGCTTCGTTTCCAGACGGAGATATTTCTTGATTATGTTGTCTGGGACACGTGGACGTTTTTTACCACCGAACTTGTGATCGTGAATTCTCAACTGTTATAAGACGCCCACTTTGATTGCCACGGTTAAGGTACGACTTACTGCAGGTCTCTTTCTGGATAGTCCTAATGTTGCAAATTGATACATATTCCTTTGTTTGCCAATGCCATTACGAACAATGGATGTCTTGGAAGTAATATATCCTCGATATGAACGCAACTTTATAAAATAAATTTATGAATACTTTGCGTCAGAAAGGAGTTTCATACTGTGTTCAAAGCGATAAATTTTCAGTGCCATTACCTACATTCCGCTGAACCGCGATTTTATATCGGTTGTGCTTGTCACGCGACTTGCTGATTTGTATATTTAAAATCGCTCTAATATAGCGTGTATAACACTCCAAAATAGCTGCAAATAAAAAATTTCACTTATTTAAATCTACTTATCCTTAAACCACGTCTGTAGCGTTATAATTCTGTGTTTTATTGTCGGCTTAATTAGCTCCGTTCGTTATAGCTTTAATGTACAATTATGGCAGACTTACTAAGGAGTGGTGATTGAGACTATTGAAATATGGCGCCATCTATTGAATGGCACTACAAACACAAACATATTTCACAATTTGGGTATTCAAGATTCAGACAATCAGAAACATAACTATGGTATGTATTAGGGATGCAATGATACTCGGACAGATACCCGGCAATTGGTTTAGTTAAGGGGAAAAAAAAAAAGTGTTCCGAGTAATAAAAATTGACGGCCCGCTGATAGTCGGGGGCTCAGGGAACAGTAGGGGTTAATAACATGCAAGACTTGAGAAGTGGATTTTTGGGGAAGGTGGGATTATGAGAAGTTGGGGCATTGAAAGTTGAAAGTAAAACTTAAATGTTATATTGGTGATTATTCGAGTAAACGTAATAAACGTAAACTTTGTTTTTGTTTCACATTTTTGTGTATATTGTTGTTGAAGAGGCGGGACAAGCTTTTTACTACACGTGCATCCCTAGTATGTGTAACAACCATTTCTTTATCACAGAACACAATTGTAAATAAAAAGTACTCTCCTCACAACAAGAACACGACTTCCAATAGGACTGTACGTGAGGGTTTGATTATATCTTTATTGATGTAATTTTTAAATGAGGTTCTTAAAAACTAGAGTTGCGTATGCCTAAATAGCATAATTCAAACATTTTTTTTCTTTCAGTACTTCCCAGACAAAAATACTTAAATTTTTAAATTTTTTTACAATGAGGTATGAATATTACGATTACTAATTACTAGCACAAACAGCCACCGGGCGGCATTTCTGCTAATTAAATAACAACACTCACAAGAATGGAAATATCCAAGCCAAGTTTATTTTCTATAAATTCTGTTGAATATAATGTTTAAACGGCTGGCATTGCAGGTTTCTCTCCTTTCTGTTCACTGTATGGCTGCTGAGGCACAGTTTCCTCCTTAGGATTTACTATACTGACATTATCTGGTAGAGGGCGTTTAGGGCCAATCTTGCCGTTACGATCCCATGGCAACATAATTTTCACCTTGATACCAAGTACACCTAAGACAGAAAATAATAGTTGCTACTTTAATTATTTTAACACAAAAATATAACTTTAGACACACTACAATGTAGAATGAAATACGTTTGACTTGGATGTGATAAACTTAATTTTAAAATAACAGTAGTTTTGTATGACTTGTAGCTGGAAGTAAATTCTGCCCTGTACTTAAATAAAAGTACAATACGATAAATCATGTTCTTTTCTGGAAGTCTTCGACTATTTGTAAGACTACATTCGTTTGTTTTTTTATACATTAACTAATTTAATTATGGAACAGTTATAAATATTTTACACGCTCCTATTGAATAACAATAATCCCAATTCTCAAAAATGAAACTAACAGAAAAATCATACATGTTTTCTCAAGATTGTCTCAATTCATAGTTCTGAATCTTTGACATATACTAGTTCAATTAGAGATAGTTAGTCACACTTTATAAAAACAATTTACATACCCTAATACAATACCTTTTTACTGTACCCATCATACCACACGTAACATGTTTAGCACCAATACAAAGTACAAACAAAGTTACACATATCCCAAGTAAACAAATACAGTACAAAAGTTTCATTATGCTAATTGGTGTCATTATGGACAGGTATGATGGTGAAGGAGATAACATTCACTGAAGTTTGTAGATACACTCCTGTAGCCAATACAGTGCAGGAGTTTTGGGCTTTATTGGTGTTAAAGTTCACATTTGCTGTGTACTTTGTGAAGTGTTAATTTCCCACTGTCTAGCACAGTTATTTATTTTTGGTATATTATCACAGTAGCAGATATAAATTGTAGTGAATGCTATCTCCTTCACCATCATACCTGTCCATAATGACACCAATTAGCATAATGAAACTTGTGTACTGTATTTGTCACAGTAGCAGATATAAATTGCAGTGAATGCTATCTCCTTCACCATCATACCTGTCCATAATGACACCAATTAGCATAATGAAACTTTTGTACTGTATTTGCCACAGTAGCAGATATAAACTGCAGTGAATGCTATCTCCTTCACCACATACCAGTCCATAAAAACATCAATTAGCATAATGAAACTTTTGTACTGTATTTGTCATAGTAGCAGATATAAACTGCAGTGAATGCTATCTCCTTCACCATCATACCCGTTCCTACTGACACAACTTGGTAAAACGAAACTCCTGTACTGTATTTGTCACAGTAGCAGATATAAATTGCAGTGAATGCTATCTCCATCACCATCATACCTGTCCCTACTGACACCAATTAATACAATGAAACTCCTGTACAGTAATGGTGAAAGTATTATGTCTACACAGTATGGAGAATGGTATCCCATTTACCACCATACCTACAAAGTCATCTAGCTCAGTGGTGTAATACACAACAGAGTAGTTTTTGTCCAGATTTATTTATTTATTTAAGAAGAGATAGCTAAAAACTGTATTAAACAAATCAATAACAATTAAGTCTCCATTATTGCCATTTCTAAAAATGATAGCTGAAGCAAGCTTAAACTTTCACCTCCAAAAACACAGATAAAACTTGTAAATAATACACACTAAACAGACAACTGCCTCAAAAACGTATCTAAAAACACAGATAAAACTTGTAAATAATACACACTAAACAGACCACTGCCTCAAAAACGTATCTAAAAACACAGATAAAACTTGTAAATAATACACACTAAACAGACAACTGCCTCAAAAACATATCTAAAAACACAGATAAAACATAAATAATACACACTAAACAGACAACTGCCTCAAAAATTTCACACTAAGCAACATAAATGATGTGTACTATATGATATTTTGTAGTGATCAAAGCTACATTTACAAGTTTCAACTCTTCCCTAATGACTTTCACACTAAGCAACATAAATGATGTGTACTATATGATATTTTGTAGTGATCAAAGCTACATTTACAAGTTTCAACTCTTCCCTAATGACTTTCTTTAGGTCACTTGGTGACATATAACATCATGGTGCATTTAATTATGTTGATAGCTGGCTACGTTTTTGAGGCAGTGGTCTGTTTTGTGTGTATTATTTACTAGTTTTATCTGAGTTTTTAGAGGTAAGTTTAATTTAATTATGTTGATAGCTGACTACGTTTTTGAGGCAGTGGTCTGTTTAGTGTGTATTATTTATGTTTTATCTGTGTTTTTAGATACGGGTCATTAGGGAAGAGTTGAAACTTGTAAATGTAGCTTTGATCACTACAAAATATCATATAGTACACATCATTTATGTTGCTTAGTGTGAAAGTCATTAGGGAAGAGTTGAAACTTGTAAATGTAGCTTTGATCACTACAAAATATCATATAGTACACATCATTTATGTTGCTTAGTGTGAAAGTCAGTTAGGGAAGAGTTAGAAACTTGTAAATGTAGCTTTGATCACTACGAAATATCATATAGTACACACCTATTTATGTTGCTTAGTGTGAAAGTCAGTTAGGGAAGAGTTGAAACTTGTAAATGTAGCTTTGATCACTACAAAATATCATATAGTACACACCATTTATGTTGCTTAGTGTGAAAGTCAGTTAGGGAAGAGTTGAAACTTGTAAATGTAGCTTTGATCACTACAAAATATCATATAGTACACACCATTTATGTTGCTTAGTGTGAAAGTCATTAGGGAAGAGTTGAAACTTGTAAATGTAGCTTTGATCACTACAAAATATCATATAGTAC
>NW_013669693.1:40972-42908 GCF_000517525.1 Limulus polyphemus
CATATACCTCATGAGGTACTTTTATACATGAAAATGCAGTTTAATAAACTAAAAATTCACACTTATTTTAACCCTAGAATTACCAATAAACCTCAGATTTTTAAAACACATTTTAATCATATACCTCATGAGGTACTTTTATACATGAAAATGCAGTTTAATAAACTAAAAATTCACACTTATTTTAACCCTAGAATTACCAATAAACCTCAGATTTTTAAAACACATTTTTCTAAACTACTTATACACAACAATACTTGTGAATCTACAGACTTGTTAGTTACAATGTCCCTAATAAAATATGAAGAAATAAAAAAATTAAAAATTCCATCAATATTGCATTTAATTTTATTAACCAATACTGGGGTTTCTTGTGTGTTTTACATAAAAAATGTAAGTTCCTTACACTGAGTGTTGCAACATGCAAACACAATCACTAAATATGATGCAATCTGTGGACCCTCCTGATAGTGAGCATAGTAAAATAGCTAACTTAGGGTTAGAAAATTTATAAAATCAAGCTAATTACTCTTCTTGTGAAGCCAATGTTCAATCATTAGTAACTAACTATATCGTTTTGTAAGTAGGGTAAAAATCGTTTTCATTTTCACTAAGCCTTTAATCAAAAACAAACAAAAATAAAGTAATATTGAAAATTCAAATCAAGAAATAAAGAACACAATTAGGTAGGACATTGGATGTCAAATTTCTTGGTGACACTTAAAAATTACAACTCAACAAATTAGCACCAGAGAAAAGTTAAAGAATAATATATACATAGATTGTTATAGGATAGGAAGGCAAAAAAATACAACTAAAAAAACAAACCAATATTACGATCATACTGAGTTACTGTAACTCATCCCAAGAAAAACATTAATTTTTCAAAAGATTAATTAATTTTATTCTGGACTTTCTTTGCAACAAACATCACGCTTAATCAATAAATGGCAATTTTTTTTTCTTAGCCTAGAATAAGTACTAGATATAACACTGTTACTGGAAAAACAATTTAGGGATATGCATTTTGAATGTACTAGAGGTTATACAAATGTAATATGCAAACTGTACAATGTACAAAATTATTTTATTCTTCAAATGAATATCACCTTGCACTCAACTAGTCACATTCAGACTGATGTCATCAGTTCACAGACATATTTTGAGTACATATGTTTATAACATCTGTTGTTTTGTGTACAACAGACGTATACTTTACTTAAACCCTGCCACACTCTGTGTAAATATACAAAGTATATTCAGAAGTATAGTCAACATTCCATCTCCAATATGAGTGTCGGTCTAATGGACCGATCCACTGCACATTTGGTTAAATAGAATAACACTCTCACCCAACTGGATGCCTTACATTCAAATTTACCCAAACATTAATTCACGATTTCATAACAATATAAATTACAATGCTATGGAAATTAAGTCAAAGAAATTGTCTATACTATAATTTAAGTTTGCTTTTGTGTTAAGCTTACTTCAATTTCACAAAAAATATGTAAATACATACATTCACACACAAATACACAGGAATAAATATTGTGGAAAGAAGCAGATGATACCATACAATCTTTTTTACAATGGGGTATAAACATGACATTAACAATACTTAAGTTACTTTTTTTTTGTAGAAGACTAATGTAGAACTTGACTAACATCACATGTTACGGTTTAGTCCCCGACTGTCACAGCAGAATTTTATTACTGACTACTTGGCTCAAACCATTCCCAATGCCATGGTAAATATATATTGCACTTACAACGACCTGCTTTAATTCTCAGTATAAGACAAAAAAACAAAAAATGGTAATCACTCCCTTATGTCCTAGCTAAGTAGGTCATTTTGCACTTTTTAATATTCATGAATTACATCTGGTGAAGAAGTATAAATGCAAATATACAAGAAATGTACAAAAATGGTTAT
>NW_013669693.1:43523-46277 GCF_000517525.1 Limulus polyphemus
ATATTAAATATCTATCCCACTGACAACTAACCCCAACACATTCTGCTAATTTAAAAGTTACCATCTGTTAATGAGTTATTATGTGAAGAGACATAACAGTTCTCCCTGCTTTCAACATTTATATTAAATATCATCATTTGTTAACCTACAGTATAATCTATTTCCCAAAACTTCAGATTTTACAAAGTATAATTACTTGTGGCTTACATTCCAAGTTACTCAAGCATTTTAACAATTAATTACACAACTTACTCATGCTACATATTTAAATGTATAATTACCAGTCTAGGGCTAGAAAATAGCAGGGGCCAGTGAGCCAATGGCCCGTAAAAAGTGCCTGTTAGGTAGCCCGCATGGCCCCTTAAAATCAAAAATGCCATTAACTCCACATAAATTGATCTAAGCATTTCTTAGCCGAGCGGAACTTATGACAAACCAAACTCAGTCATGTACAATACACAAACACTGTCACTATGAATGTCTGTGCAACGAATGCTTAGCTCGAAGATGTGTGCTAGCTGCACTGGTGTACAATGCATACAGCATGTATAGCCTATCATGCCTAGCAAGCAGTATGTACACGTGTTTATGTACTGTGTATATAGATCAAGCAATGCGCTTAAGATGTTTTGTTCCACGTGGTTCATAGCCTTTGCAAAAGCTGTCACAGCTAAGGTAACCCCATTTGATTGCACTATCCAAAAGGATCCACACTAGTGAGCTGCGAAGCCAGGAACAAAGCTACTCACCAGTCTGTCGGATATCGCAATCTAGGGGTCTACGGCAAAAATACAAAACACAATTTTTTGATAGGTATTTTGCTATTAAACCTTTCAGGTCCAGAAGGAGTCTGAAAGGTAAACATGGGCAGTCAGAAAGTGTTATTTTTATTCTCCCCACTCGCAAAAACTTTGGTTGAACAAGTACTAATGCTGCAAAGAAATTAAGATTTAATATTTTTGAGTGCTTTGATGAAATAATGCAAAGCTTAATGTTGTTGAAGCATGAAAGACTGATTCACAAGAATGGCTGGTGAATAAAGTAAACAAGGAGAGTTGACACCTCGTAATAAACGTGAGGGAAAAACCAAGACAGGAGGGAGCTGGAAACAGGAAGTTTGTTGAAAGAAATAGAGGTTGATACTGAAACCGAAGGCTGTTCGCTGTATACGAAGGCTTGAATATAAAAGGTGGCTGTTGACGAAGCAGGCGTGAAGACTGAAGGAACCAGGACTGTACCAAGGAGATTCAGATCAAAGTTAACACAAGTTGAATAAATAAGTGATAATTTGGGTCTGAAGCAATTAATTAATTCTTGTTAGAGGATGAATATATCTAAAACTAGCAAAGATAGTAACGTTTAAATAGTCTTCAACTTATTAAAATTGATGGCAAAAAGATTAAAATACCTTTGGTTGAATTATTATTGAATATAATTTAAATTGTAAATATAGAATATGAAGGAGAGTGGTCCTTCTCAGAGCATGGATCTATAGATCCAATTAAAATAATTTTGCTGTGGGGGAAAATGGGAGCATCTCGAGAACACCCACTTTCACTGATCTAGCACTGAATATTCTACCTGATCAGTGCCTGAATTGTTAAGGGTTAGCTGGAGATTACGAAGCTTTTTTATACTTTTATTTATTTTTCTAAAAAAAGGCTATATAGTATGGGTTGAGGGCTGCACACCACTTGTTGCACTAATCTGACACTGCACTGAGTGATATTTGGACCCTAAATGCTGCATACTGAGACACAAGTGTATGTTTTAAGGAAGGGAATGGGATATCATGGACAAAGAGGTTGTATAATGTTGGGCTTAACACTGACCCTTGGGGGACACCGGCTTCGAACTTCAAGGGCCTGGAAGTCGTAATGTTGATCTTAACTTTAGCTGTTCTGTCAGTAAAAAAGTTGGATATCCAGTGTACAATAGGGGTGGGTACATTATTATTGATTAGTTTATAGCAAAGTCTGTTGCACCATACTGAATCTAAGGCTTTTTGGACATCTAGAAAGGTAGCTATGTTTGTATGCTTTCTGTTGAAACCTGTTCTGATAAGTCTAAAAAAGTGGTCAGTGGTTTGTCTACATTTTTTGCCTGAATTTTGTATGTTGTTATTAATATTGTTGGTTTCTAGTTAAGCATTTAATCTGTTTGTGATTAATTTCAACTTACCAAGGGTGTTTAGTAAGCTTATGGGTTTGTAGCTGCCGAGATTAGTTATTTTTCTTGGGGATTACCTTAATGATAGCTGATTTCCAAACAGATTGGTAATAAATTGATAGTAATGATAAATTATAGATTGTTACTAAGTGGGTTATGATTTTGTTGGATAGGTTTTTCATGACTAAATTGTTAATTCCATCCTCTTCTGTGGCTTTGTATTTTGTTTCCCAAGGTTAATTTTGATTTCTGTTAAAAGTTATAGGGTGGGTATACAAATCATCAGAACCAAAAATTTGCAATTTAGATACTGGGAATTTCAGTGAAAGAAAAGTGTTGACTATTAGAAATGTGTTGATTTACACTATTGAAATGTTGCGTGTCAAACCAGGTAATATTTGGGGTTAGAAAGGTACTTTCAAAATATTGGGTAAAAGGTTCAGACTATTATCAGTTGTGGCATTGTTGTTACTATGTTGAATTTTATTAGAAATGTGTTGATTTACACTATTGAAATGTTGCGTGTGAAACAAGGTAATATTTGGGGTTAGAAAGGTACTTTCAAAATATTGGGTAAAAGGTTCA